>NC_056738.1:373314205-373324205 GCF_019279795.1 Protopterus annectens | reverse complement strand
AATAAACCCAGTTGGACAAACACTGTAAATAAAAGCAAAATAAAATACAAAAATAAAATAAAGTTTACGTTCACAGCAGGATTCTTTCTGAATCTTAGCCATTATTATTTTCTTGAGATACTGAAGTCAGGAATTATTGTAAGACTGGACTGCATAAGCATGTTTTATATAGCTGATTCTGCATGTAAGACTGGACTGCACAAGCATGTTTTATATAGCTGATTCTGAGTGTAAGACTGGACTGCACAAGCATGTTTTATATAGCTGATTCTGAGTGTAAGACTGGACTGCACAGGCATGTTTTATATAGCTGATTCTGAGTGTAAGACTGGACTGCACAAGCCTGTTTTATAAAGCTGATTCTGAGTGTAAGACTGGACTGCACAAGCATGTTTTATATAGCTGATTCTGCATGTAAGACTGGACTGCACAGGCATGTTTTATATAGCTGATTCTGAGTGTGAGACTGGACTGCACAAGCATGTTTTATATAGCTGATTCTGAGCGTAAGACAGTCAAAAAGGAGTATAGGTACCTCACCAAAGTTCTGCCAAACGAAATGAAACTAAAGCAAAAAATAATCGTTGCAGAACACTGCTATGTCTCCAAATCCTTTTAATAAAACACAGCTTAAAATCCAAAACAGATAAAATCCAAAACAGATGAGTGCTTTCGGGTACAAACCCTTCATCAGATAACACATTAGCAATGTTCATAAAATTTAAACCATGTCACAGCCTATCAGCATTCAGTAAACTTCATTGAATGACATCATTCAACCCAGGCTCCCTGTGTGCTGTTAACTCTATAATCCACTTAGCCTCAGTTACTTCAGTATGATTCTTAATGTCCCCTCCTCTAATGCCTAGATCAACATTAGCTATGGCTCTAAACTTAAAAGTATGCGTATTATGTTGTTGTACATGTCTACATAGGGCATTATTAGTATCTCCTGTTCTAATGCATGATAGATGTTTCAAAATCCTAGCTTTAAACATACAATTTGTTTTACCTATGTAAAAACTTGTGCATGACTCACACTCTGCTATATATACAACATTCATAGTCCTGCATGTGGCCCTAGCTTTAAACGTAAATTCTTTACCTGTAACAGGGTGTTTAAAGATGGTATTTTTATTAATATACTTACATGCTTTACATGCTCCACATGGCACACTTCCTATCTGAGATTTAATGCATTTCTTTATGTATTTTTCTTTTCCCAAAATATCTTTTAAATTTTTATTCTTCCTAAACCCAAACCTGGGATTGTCTCCTACTATTTTCTTAACAGCATCTTCACTAACAAGAATGTTCCAATTTTATGTCACTACTATATGTAAGCATCAATCTTGGTTTTTGTATCTCATCTCTATTAAATGACCGTTCATGATGCTCCTCTCTGTTATGATATAACCAAGGTTTATATCTACCTGTTCTGCATTCCTTGTTCTTGGTTATCACATTATGTACTAATTTTTCTTTGTAACATCTTTCTTGAAAAAAACTTTCTAACTTTTGCATTTCTGTTTCAAATTTTGTATCATCTGTACATAGTTTAGACACTCTACGTACTTGTCCTTGTATAATATTAGGAAAGGTATATCTTGGGTGCATACTGTCAAAATCAAGTAGTGAGTTTTTCCAACATTCTTTTCTATATAAACTAGTGGCAAAACCATCACTGGATTGCCTTATGTGTATATCCAGGAAATCAATATCTTCTGTGGAACAATCAACGGTGAACCTAAAAAAGGAGGTGGTAGATTCTATATACGTTACAAAATGTTCTAGTTGTTCTATATTGCCTTCCCACAGAATAAACAGGTCATCCACAAACCGCTTATACATTACTATATGTTTTGCCCAATTTTCATCATTTAAAAAAGAATTCTTCTTCCAATATGATAGGACCAAATTATATTTGTTGTAGACCTAAAAAGGCATTATTACTTAGTATCAACTGTAACATATCTTTCAATAATTCCAATTTTATAGGGTCTACCCCTATACCATTCAATAACGTGACAATGGCATGTATCCCATATTCATTTCCGATTACAGTAAAGAGATTTTGTATATCCATTGTTACCATTAAGTATCTCTCCTTCTTGTTGTAATTTTGATGTATTTCTCCTAATGCCTTTAAGAAATGTCCTGTATTTATATAGCTGATTCTGAGTGTAAGACTGGACTGCACAAGCATGTTTTATATAGCTGATTCTGAGTGTAAGACTGGACTGCACAAGCTTGTTTTATATAGCGGATTCTGAGTGTAAGACTGGACTGCACAGGCATGTTTTATATAGCGGATTCTGAGTGTAAGACTGGACTGCACAAGCATGTTTTATATAGCTGATTCTGAGTGTAAGACTGGACTGCACAAGCATGTTTTATATAGCTGATTCTGAGTGTAAGACTGGACTGCACAAGCCTGTTTTATATAGCGGATTCTGAGTGTAAGACTGGACTGCACAGGCATGTTTTATATAGCGGATTCTGAGTGTAAGACTGGACTGCACAGGCATGTTTTATATAGCGGATTCTGAGTGTAAGACTGGACTGCACAGTCATGTTTTATATAGCGGATTCTGAGTGTAAGACTGGACTGCACAAGCCTGTTTTATATAGCTGATTCTGAGTGTAAGACTGGACTGCACTAGCTTGTTTTATATAGCGGATTTGTGTGTAAGACTGGACTGCACAAGCCTGTTTTATATAGCGGATTCTGAGTGTAAGACTGGACTGCACAGGCACGTTTTATATAGCTGATTCTGAGTGTAAGACTGGACTGCACAAGCATGTTTTATATAGCGGATTCTGAGTGTAAGACTGGACTACACAAGCATGTTTTATATAGCGGATTCTGAGTGTAAGACTGGACTGCACGGGCATGTTTTATATAGCGGATTCTGAGTGTAAGACTGGACTGCACAAGCATGTTTTATATAGCGGATTCTGAGTGTAAGACTGGACTGCACAGGCATGTTTTATATAGCTGATTCTGGGTGTAAGACTGGATTGCACAGGCATGTTTTATATAGCTGATTCTGAGCGTAAGACTGGACTGCACAGGCATGTTTTATATAGCGGATTCTGAGTGTAAGACTGGATTGCACAGGCATGTTTTATATAGCTGATTCTGGGTGTAAGAATGGACTGCACAGTCATGTTTTATATAGCGGATTCTGAGTGTAAGACTGGACTGCACAGGCATGTTTTATATAGCTGATTCTGAGTGTAAGACTGGACTGCACAGGCATGTTTTATATAGCTGATTCTGAGTGTAAGACTGGACTGCACAAGCCTGTTTTATATAGCCGATTCTGAGTGTAAGGCTGGACTGCACAAGCATGTTTTATATAGCTGATTCTGGGTGTAAGGCTGGACTGCACAAGCATGTTTTATATAGCGGATTCTGAGTGTAAGACTGGATTGCACAGGTATGTTTTATATAGCTGATTCTGAGTGTAAGACTGGACTACACAGGCATGTTTTATATAGCTGATTCTGAGTGTAAGACTGGACTGCACAGGCATGTTATATATAGCTGATTCTGAGTGTAAGACTGGACTGCACAGGCATGTTTTATATAGCGGATTCTGAGTGTAAGACTGGACTGCACAGTCATGTTTTATATAGCGGATTCTGAGTGTAAGACTGGACTGCACAAGCCTGTTTTATATAGCGGATTCTGAGTGTAAGACTGGACTGCACAAGCCAGTTTTATATAGCTGATTCTGAGTGTAAGACTGGACTGCACAGGCATGTTTTATATAGCCGATTCTGAGTGTAAGACTGGACTGCACAAGCATGTTTTATATAGCGGATTCTGAGTGTAAGACTGGACTGCACAGTCATGTTTTATATAGCGGATTCTGAGTGTAAGACTGGACTGCACGGGCATGTTTTATACAGCTGATTCTGAGTGTAAGACTGGACTGCACAAGCATGTTTTATATAGCTGATTCTGCATGTAAGACTGGACTGCACAAGCCTGTTTTATATAGCTGATTCTGAGTGTAAGACTGGACTGCACAGGCATGTTATATATAGCTGATTCTGAGTGTAAGACTGGACTGCACAGGCATGTTTTATATAGCTGATTCTGAGTGTAAGACTGGACTGCACAGGCATGTTTTATATAGCTGATTCTGAGTGTAAGACTGGACTGCACAGGCATGTTTTATATAGCGGATTCTGAGTGTAAGACTGGACTGCACAGGCATGTTTTATATAGCCGATTCTGAGTGTAAGACTGGACTGCACAAGCCTGTTTTATATAGCGGATTCTGAGTGTAAGACTGGACTGCACGAGCATGTTTTATATAGCAGATTCTGAGAGTAAGACTGGACTGCACGGGCATGTTTTATATAGCGGATTCTGGGTGTAAGACTGGACTGCACAGGCATGTTTTATATAGCGGATTCTGAGTGTAAGACTGGACTGCACAGTCATGTTTTATATAGCTGATTCTGAGTGTAAGACTGGACTGCACAGGCATGTTTTATATAGCTGATTCTGAGTGTAAGACTGGACTGCACAGGCATGTTTTATATAGCTGATTCTGAGTGTAAGACTGGACTGCACAAGCCTGTTTTATATAGCGGATTCTGAGTGTAAGACTGGACTGCACAAGCATGTTTTATATAGCGGATTCTGAGTGTAAGACTGGACTGCACAGGCATGTTTTATATAGCGGATTCTGAGTGTAAGACTGGACTGCACGAGCATGTTTTATATAGCGGATTCTGAGTGTAAGACTGGACTGCACAAGCCTGTTTTATATAGCTGATTCTGAGTGTAAGACTGGACTGCACGGGCATGTTTTATATAGCTGATTCTGAGTGTAAGACTGGACTGCACAAGCATGTTTTATATAGCGGATTCTGAGTGTAAGACTGGACTGCACAAGCCTGTTTTATATAGCGGATTCTGAGTGTAAGACTGGACTGCACGGGCATGTTTTATATAGCGGATTCTGAGTGTAAGACTGGACTGCACAGGCATGTTTTATATAGCTGATTCTGAGTGTAAGACTGGACTACACAGGCATGTTTTATATAGCTGATTCTGAGTGTAAGACTGGACTGCACAGGCATGTTTTATATAGCTGATTCTGAGTGTAAGACTGGACTGCACAGGCATGTTTTATATAGCTGATTCTGAGTGTAAGACTGGACTGCACAAGCATGTTTTATATAGCGGATTCTGAGTGTAAGACTGGACTGCACAGGCATGTTTTATATAGCTGATTCTGAGTGTAAGACTGGACTGCACAGGCATGTTTTATATAGCTGATTCTGAGTGTAAGACTGGACTGCACAAGCATGTTTTATATAGCTGATTCTGAGTGTAAGACTGGACTGCACAAGCATGTTTTATATAGCTGATTCTGAGTGTAAGACTGGACTGCACAAGCCTGTTTTATATAGCGGATTCTGAGTGTAAGACTGGACTGCACAAGCATGTTTTATATAGCTGATTCTGAGTGTAAGACTGGACTGCACAAGCATGTTTTATATAGCTGATTCTGAGTGTAAGACTGGACTGCACGAGCATGTTTTATATAGCTGATTCTGAGTGTAAGACTGGACTGCACAAGCATGTTTTATATAGCTGATTCTGAGTGTAAGACTGGACTGCACGGGCATGTTTTATATAGCGGATTCTGAGTGTAAGACTGGACTGCACAGGCATGTTTTATATAGCTGATTCTGAGTGTAAGACTGGACTGCACAGGCATGTTTTATATAGCGGATTCTGAGTGTAAGACTGGACTGCACAGGCATGTTTTATATAGCTGATTCTGAGTGTAAGACTGGACTGCACAGGCATGTTTTATATAGCGGATTCTGAGTGTAAGACTGGACTGCACAAGCATGTTTTATATAGCGGATTCTGAGTGTAAGACTGGACTGCACAGGCATGTTTTATATAGCTGATTCTGAGTGTAAGACTGGACTGCACAAGCATGTTTTATATAGCGGATTCTGAGTGTAAGACTGGACTGCACGGGCATGTTTTATATAGCGGATTCTGAGTGTAAGACTGGACTGCACGGGCATGTTTTATATAGGTGATTCTGAGTGTAAGACTGGACTGCACAAGCATGTTTTATATAGCGGATTCTGAGTGTAAGACTGGACTGCACAGGCATGTTTTATATAGCTGATTCTGAGTGTAAGACTGGACTGCACAAGCCTGTTTTATATAGCGGATTCTGAGTGTAAGACTGGACTGCACAAGCATGTTTTATATAGCGGATTCTGAGTGTAAGACTGGACTGCACAAGCATGTTTTATATAGCTGATTCTGAGTGTAAGACTGGACTGCACAAGCATGTTTTATATAGCGGATTCTGAGTGTAAGACTGGACTGCACAGGCATGTTTTATATAGCTGATTCTGAGTGTAAGACTGGACTGCACAAGCCTGTTTTATATAGCTGATTCTGAGTTGTAAATGATGAGAGCTTATATAAAACATACAAACAGCATTTATTAACTTACGGGACAGGTTATCTAGATGTAGCATTATATTAAATGCCTCAGAATCCAAAGTAATGCTATTTAGCTCCTTACTGGTAACTTTCTCAAGTGGTCAACACCAGTTATGTTACCTCTATCAAATACAGATGGAGAACCATATTTTCTAGTAACTATAAAAATATATATTGCATGCTTAAGCCCTTGCTTTCTTACTCTGTAGACATCCTACATCTCAGCCACTTTTTCTTTCTTCTGTTTTAGTTATGGTTTTACTGTAGGACATGAAACAGAATCGACCATCATGTCAAAGTAATTGCAGTTTACTGCCTTTCACTACTAAATGTCATTCAATTGATCCATTTAACATTTGCCTTTTATTTTCTTTATAAGCAACCCTGACAAACTTTGATTAATATTTTTGCATATTATACCGCACTCCATTCTGACATCCACACCTGACTACCCTCAAGGTTTTAAGATGTAATAATAGTGTGGAGCATTGGGTTTTAATTTGTGCTATTCCTTTATCTTGGCAAACTTTACCAGGTAACATTCATTCTTTGCTCGTAGTTCTTAACTTCTGTATGCTGGCCTCATAGCCTTTACAGATAAGTTCCAACTATTACTTTGGAATCATCTGACATTAAAACTTAAATGGCCAGTTATTCATCCTTACACTGAATTGCTTCCATACAGTTACAGGCTTATTTGATCATATTAAATGCTGGTTTGATTGCCGTACCTTTGATGTTCATGCTTTTTATGTATCAGACATAAAACCTTAAAAATCTTTGTCTTGCCTGTTGTAACTTGTGGAATAATGGCATGGCTTTTTAACACATGTAGCTTTCAATTATTGGGTCCTCTAAAAATAACCATGTCTTGTTTAATTGGCATGTGATCATCTGAACCCAAAACATCTAAACCCTTGGAAGGCCACTAGTCAAAACAGTGACTCTACAAAAGCCAAAAAGAAAAGCAACATCTTTTGCAGGGAGGCAAACCCCACTGCATATATGCCATATAGGTGCCATTGGTTTCATTGCTGTACACATATATCCTGTGACACTGTTTTTGGTAATTTTGTCTGTTGGTGAAAGTAGTCACAATATATTACATTTGAACTGCAACCAATATTATACTGGTAGCATTTTTTTGCTTGTAACAATATTCAAGTTCAAAGATATCAATTCACTAATATGTACAAATAAAAGCTAAATAATAAATAGATAGATAGACAGACAAATGGACAGATATCCGATGTGTCTATAACAAAACTGCAAGAGGAGAAGTAAGGTAAGCATAAACCAGTTAGGTGCGTTCCAAACCCTGTCATATGGCAGACGTACCCAGTGTACACTGAAAAATATGGTACCACAGTGCTCAGTACTGCTGCCTCTTGGTCCTGGGCCTAGGTAGAGGCCATCTGTTCTCTGTGCTCAGATGGATTTCCTCCAAAAGCCATTGTTTCCTGGCATATCCCAAAAGCATGCAATTCTATAAAACTACCCTTATATTTGCACTGTTTTCAATTTCTCCCAAAGTTTTTTCATCTTAATTATCATTAAACTCAGTGGGACCAACTGTGTTTACACAATGAACCAAATAAATAACTGGGAGCATTGCAGATATTGTTTAGCACTTTGAAGTACAACTGACTGAATTAATTTGGTTTGTGTAAAGATATATTTTTAGTTTAGGTTATTTGCTCTTCTGTGCCAAATGTGGCATTAGTTTTTGATGCTGAATTAAATATTAGCTACCTAGACTATAATCTGTCGTCATGTTCTGATTGTTGTCAAAATGTGGACTAGTGATTATCCAAATATGGCACAATATGTCCTTTGTCAAAGTGCAGGTTTTCTATCTCCTTCTAGAATTTATTAGTTAACTAGATAACCCCAGTGAACAAACGATCCTTTTGTAGTCTGTCATGTGCTAAGCAAACAAGTTGATGTTTTGTAGGTTAATATTCTATGCTAAAATACTGCATGTTCTTTCTTCACACTGTTACACCTCACAAGATAGGCTTAAACATATAGTATGCCATGGGTGTAGACCAGCCTGAAAAGCAAAATCATAGCTCAACTAAGAACTTTTTAACAATATATTTGGGCCTATTTTTATTTCTTGTCACAGTACATTCAAGAGACAGACTGCTGTGCAGTGTAATAGCTTACAAACCTATTTGTCAGTTACATTAAATATGATAACACAGGAGAGACAAGGAAGGGTGAATGAATGACAAAAAGGTACGTGTTGTTTACTTTCTAATAATAACAAATATATAAGAATTCACAACATCACTGACAACCTTGTTTGCTCTACAAGTCAAAAAAATCAAAGAAACCATTTCCATCTACTTAAATTTCAACAGTTTTTTATATACTGCCATCCTTCGAACTCTAACTGCAACCACACGGCTTTTTATAGAAAATTACTGTTATGATGCCACGTGCGTTACTGAGTAATCTGAGACAATGTGTTAACCTAAACTGAAAAGTACATGTAAAATAAAATAATTCAGAAACAAGAGCTAGCAATCTCTTCACAAGAAATTAATCTTTCCACATACCAGGGACTGTCATCACCTGTGTTACTGTAACCTTTACTCATGAAAACTGTTAATCAGACCTGAAATTTACAAATTTAATTTTACACCCTTCACCTTAAAAAAATAACCACTTTAATCTAGAGCAATTTATTAAACTTCCTGCAATGCACCCAGCTCATCTTCCTGCTGCCTTGAAGGATAAATAACTTTTGAAAGCATAATAATCATTCACCAAATGAGAATAAAACTTCATTTACTGGCATGGTAATTCAGGGTTTTGCTGTATTTCAGGTTTCTTGCTATATAGTTCTGTACCCTCAATGTCAACCATTTGGTGTGATACTGTTAACATGGGGCAAAAAAACGGGGTAATACTAAAGGGGCTAACAAGCAAACATGTTACTCTCCACAGGGAGGGAAGGTCAGATTGTCCACAGGGCTATCCTGCATGTCCAGGACCAATGAAAATAAGCAAACCATTGTGCAGTGAAACAGTGTTTCACTTAAATTGTTTTACTGAGTTGTGTTTTATTAAAGCACACATGTATATATATATATATATATATATATATATATATATATATATATATATATATATATATATATATATATATATATATATATACACACACACACACACACACACACACACACACACACACACACACACACACACACACACCCAGACAGACAGACACACACACACACACACACACACACACACACACACACACACACACACACACACACACACACACACACAGACACACACAAAGTAAGCTCCTTTGTAGATTATATACGTGTTTGTGGAGGGGGAGTTAAACTATAAAATGGTAAGGAAACTAAATAAATCGTAAGAGAAAAGTTAAAAGGCTAACAGATGGAAGTTGAGGTTCAATTAAAAAAAAAGAATGAAGTTATACATTTTAGGTACATAATCCAAGAGAGGTGTGAG
>NC_056738.1:372901705-372931705 GCF_019279795.1 Protopterus annectens | reverse complement strand
GGCAGACAACACTGGTATCGTCTACTACAGGACCAGATAATGTGATGCATACCTGTATGTACAATTCCAAGGCTGCCTCCATTTCACAGTGACACAAATATACTGTATGTCTGGGGTACTTCCCCCTGTGTACTGCTTGTATATCTAGCCCAACAGCCATGCCATGTCAGTCTTTCAGATGGTGACACATATTACCACCATATATTTACAATAGCTTACTGCTAGCATGTGTTATACTGGTGGGTATTGTCTTTGGCACTGCAGTTGTGAGGACTTGGCCCTATCATCAGCAGTAGTGGGCAATGGCCACCAGGTCTTACCTCAACATGCATACATACTGACCACTCTCACACAATATGAAACACACACCAACCTAGCACACACATACCTGCATATTGTGCAGATGCTACAAGCTATCCTGCTACCTTGCCCACCTCTGTGCATCTGTGTTCCACTGGTATTGTACCTACACATACATGTTACTACATTTCTACATAGGGTTGTGGGGGGCACACCTGACTGTTACAACGTGTATACATCAGATTGGGGGGGCACACCAGACCATTACTACATTTCTAAATAGGTCTGGGGGGGTCATACCTGACTGTTACTACATTTCTAAGTGGGGTTGGAGGGAGCACACCTGACTGTTTCTACATTCCTATAGAGGATTGTGGGAGGGGGGCACACTTGATTGTTACTACATTTCTACACAGGATTGGGGGAGGGGCACAGCTGTCTGTTTCTACATTTCTACACAGTGGTTGGGAGGGTGCTCAAATGTGCACAGAGCTGCTATTTCCTGGTTTACTTTTTTTTCCCTTTAAAACCCGGTGCATGCCCACTTAAGCAATGTAAAGAGTGCTAGGCAACCTCAGACACACCCCCTTGCTTAGTTGTGCTAAGCTTGGAGCAGACCCGAGCTACAGGGCTCCAATCCACTTACAGTATGCCTGACATCCCCCCTATGATGTCAGCTAACTCATAGGCTTGCACCAAGCTATTCCTGCTCTTACACTGTTGGGAGCTGACTAGCATGTAGGGGAAATCTGGGATGCACTATCGTTCCCCTCATTTGCATAGGATTGCCTGCTAATGCATAGTTACATGTCCCACACTGAGCCTCTCCCCTTAGCAACCATTATTCACTGGCCATGTTGTCTTCGGCCTGCCATTGATCATAATGTTACAATAGTGATTTTAGTTGGAATGCTTATTATAGGTTTATTTTCTTATTTTTGCCCTGATCCCATTTGCACGCCATTGCCCTACGCTTAAACAGCCGAGATGGGCTAAAAAAAATAAAAGTTGATTTTTTTTTTTGTTCCAAGTATTTTCCCTGCCAATGGTCTTATAGTTGACCATGGCACACTTCATACATGATATCCACGCTTTATTTGGAGCTGTCATGGCTCAGTTTTGTAATTTTCAGAAATGTACTCCGTTATTGGCGGAGTACATTTCTGCAGATTACACTAGTCCTGCACGGCTGGTTTCCAGCTTCCTGGATCACAAATTCACCTCATTTCCTTGGGTTTCTCCTGCAAATGGGGTAATTTGCATATAGTGGCTGAGTCCATGCAGCACTAGTGTAAGAGCACTTGTGCATGCCCCTCCAGGTTATTCCTGGATCGCACAGCAGACATATTGCCTGCTGGAGCTCCAGCACTCATCCTGCACGCCGTGCAAGGCTTGCAGAATTTGGGGGAGTGTATTGCAGTCCATTACATTTACACTCACATCCATGCATCTCAACATTCCAGATTTTCACGGAACATCCAGATTACTGCTTCATGTTCATAGGTTCATAAGTTGGTACTAGGCTATTTATTTATTTATTTGAGGAAGCTGAGGACATACTACTACTACACTACTCCCATCCAATCATCAAGGTTCCTTTTGAAGAGGGCCAAGGAGGTGCTCTGCTTGACATGTATGGGCAGTCTATTCCAGAGTACGGGGAGTCTCTGGGTCAGGAAACTATCCCTCCAGCATGTTTTGTTTATTGTGATGACAAGGTTTAGATCCCTGGGACATGTGGCTCTGAGGGATTGGGATTTCTTTAAGTGGAGCATGTCCAACAGCTCAGGGTTTGACATGGCCTTGTATGTTAAGTAGAGATCGCCTCTGAGTAGAAGATATGCCACAGAGTATAGCTGGAGTTTTTTTAGATGGTCAGCATATGGCATCTGCTTTAGGCACATGGTTTTGGTACATTCCTCATAAAATCTGTGTTTTTTTGACAAACTGCTGAGACTGGAAATCACTAAATAATAACATTCTTTTGAGTTTCAGAATTTATGTCCTTCAGAAAAAAAGATGCAAACACATAATGTTATTCTAGCAGCAACATTTATTTGAGGAAACTGGGGACACACTACTGGTAGGGACAGTGGGCATAAATAAATCTTTTATTTTTGCTGCTTTCGTTTGCTGGTAAGTACTGATGGACTTTACTTTCTGCAGCTAGACCTAACCTTAACATCTTTAGCAAGGGATTCTTAGCAATTGTTAAGGCTGTGTCACATGCCACTCTGGCAGTTAACTGGTTTGTCTTTTTCCAAATATCAGAGCATAATCACCCTGCTGCATGCACTACATAATTTCTATTTCAACACTTGTTAATTTACAGGTCACTGGCAGAGCTACAATGACATTTTGACACAAAATACACATTTCTCTATTTTTATTTTAAGGCTCTATTTTTAGGAATGGAGACAGTATGTGACAACTTTCAAAAGACTTACTAGATGATTATGGCAAGTAGTGTAAGAACCATCTCATGCTCATATAAAATACATTCCACTTTGATAAGACCTTAAATATCTCTGAGAGGCATTAACATATTCAGAATATTGAGGCAAGACTCCCAGCAGCAGTTGGACCCTGTAAGCACCCACATAAGCCTATCTATACAAATTTTCCTAAAAATATACAGTGGAAGCATCACCCATACCTCAGAATGCTATAAGGTCAAGAAACCAAAATTGTACATCAGTTATGATGTCCTTCCACTGACCACAGTAAACCATATGTACACAAAGGCTTATCTGAAAGGCAGCAGGAAAAGTCCTTGTTAATGAATTTCTTGGGGTTAAAACTCAGTGTAGACTGACTCAAAAAGTCATAAAATAGATACTGTAGACTGGCAGCCCCAAAATATCTTAATCATTGGTTACTCCATTGTGTTTCAAACTGACATACTTCACTGGACTTTGTATGACATTAGTGACAATGTTATGTATACCTGAGGATATACCCATTACATTGAAAGGGATCAATGCTAATTACGAAATGTTTGTTATTAAGGAGGTCCTTCATCTTGGAAATGCAACAAAATGCAGTGGCATTACTGAATATCTTAGCAAATATAGAAAAAGCATCCCCTTAGAAAAATCCATCACTTTAATGACAACTGCATATTATCACAAAAGTATGGCATTCAATCAATTGCTAAGATCTTGTTGTTACAAACACTGGAGTCAGTGCCTGTCATGGATGTGTGATCTGACAGAATGCATTGTTGCACCTTGATAGTATAATTTAATTTTTCAGTAAGTAGAAGCACTGAGCAGGAAATTTTCCATCCCAAATACAACTTTTTAAACCTCTTCAAATTCCACAAGGAAAAAAAAAACAATTACCAGAATTCTGAACAATATAATTTGTGATTTAGTTGCTTTTCTCTACTTGGCAAATATTAGTATCTGTATCATCACTGAAACCTGGTTTAAAGATCAGAAATATGTATTACAAATTTCAGGGTATACCATCCTCCATTACTACACATTCGTGGGGATAGGTGTGTTATTCAAGATTTATAAAAAAAGAAATTTGCACCAGAAGTAGAAAATATCTATGGTAATGAGCATATTATAAGGATTTGCATATGTTGTCTATAAAGAATTTCCTGACTAAACTCTGAAATGTAAATTCAATGAAAAAATATCATTACGGGGAATTTAACTTTCAAAACACTGACTGCACAAACTGCTCATTATCAAATAAATTTGTGCAAACATTAATCAATAACAGTGCTCAAATAATTTAGAAAATAGTATAAAATCTTGGTAAGGGCGGTAATACATCATATTGATAAACCCATAAATATTTTGCTACCTAGTCATGGTTAACTGTCTGGAATTAAAACAAATCATAGCATCATCTTCAACATAAGTGTAAAATAAAATAACACAACAATAAATCTTTTACAAATTTTACTAGTGTAAAATATGATTCAATAAGTTATAATAAAATATACAGCAGAAAAAAAGATATTCTACCCAAACTCCACATATTATTCTAGCTATAGAAATAAGTCTAGATAAACACATAAAATATATCCATATTCTATATTTTGACAACAAACACAATGATTAAAAGCAATAATATGCTCATATTTAATTAAATCATAAAATTAAAATTTAACATTTTGCATAAAACATGTTCACAATAAACAATGACGTGATGGTTGCTTGCTGCTGAGAGCAGCTGTACTTTGCAGAAGAATGTGTAAACTTTAAAACAAGTAACAACATATCAGAGTGCTATAGACACAAAAGGAAAGTTTGCTTGTATAAAACTATAATTATTGTGCTTTTCAGAGCTCAGCAATATACCTGGAAATTTATTCTACAGCACAAAAAATAAACAAGCTCCCAATCTGTCTTGTTTAAAAAAAGTTAATATGTGATGCCAATTCACAATCAAGCTGTGTATCATACACCAACACCTTTTTGAGTTATAAGCAATGAAACTTATCCAGAATCACACAGTGGACCCACTTCTGCTAGATAAGGAACAGTATAGTTTTACTTATTTATTTATTCATCTATTTACTTTAAAGGAAGAACTTATTTTTATATGTGAAAAGGTAGTAGCAGAACTTGATAGTACAGCATGTTAATTACCTTACATTTACCTTGATAACACATTCAGCACTATTCAATATAAGGAAATAACTGACAAATTAAATTTATTAAATCTTAATCAGTATGCAATTCAATGGGTAAAACACTGACTAATCAAAAGGACACAACAAATAAATGTTAGGGGTAACCTGTCCAATTGATGGTGGTTATCAATGGTGTCCCACAAGTCTCTGTGCTCCAACTATTTCTCTTCAGCCTATTTTTCTCAAATAAAAAAAAATGGGATGTACGGTCTTGACAGTGAAATATACTTATAACTACAAAATGTGTAATGCAATTACATTAGTAAAAGAATAGGAAGCTTAACAAAATGGTCTACAAAAATACAAATTTGATGCAAGAGTAATGATCTTTCCTTTAATGTCAATAAGTGTGCAGTTATGAAACTTCAAAAATGTCATGGTTATGATTAAAAATGAATTTTTAATCATAAAAAGATTTATAAAAAAAAAAAAACAAAGGTGTAGCAATATTTTTGAACTACAATTAACTATAGTATATCACTCCATCAGTCAGCAAACTTTGCAGATAAAAGTAAAACCATTTAATTAAAGTAAAAAACAAATAGAAACATGGATTAAGTGTTTTTGTCTTATTTACATTTAGGACTTCATCAGAATCTTTACACATAATGAAATACATCTATTTATACCACTGATGGACTTATATTTAATTAAAAGTCAATCAACCATAAAGAGATTGTACTTAAAACACTATAAAAAAATCAGTAAAAAATAATAAATACTAACAAGTACCTTAATGAAACATGAAATGTTAAACCGCACCATGGATAAATAACACATAAAAATGCTTTTAAAATGAGGTGTCGTGACCTTGAAGCTTGAAAAATGTTAGAAACACTAAAAAACAGAAGATTTCAAGTTTGATAGTGGCTGAAGCAAAATGTTTTCATTAATACCTGGGTGTTGCTGCACATGAAGTCTGAGCTGCCATTTAACTTCCCTTTCTTCTAAATTATTTTTCAAAATCACCTCCTCTGGGCTTGCTCTTTTGTTTTAATATGCCAAAATGAAAGCTTGTAAAATGTGCATAACCTCTAGAATGCTTGTAAAAATCATTATTATCATTTTGCCTACTAATCTGATGTATATGTTGGCATATTCTCATTTTTAGGCATCTCTCTGTTTTGCCTGCATAAAATCCAGGGAAACTCAAACATTTGGCAAGGTACACAACACATTTCAATTGGTAGTTTCCTCTAATAAAATTATTTTTTGAATTTAAGACATTTTCTAATATTAAGCTCTCAACTTCTAAAATAAAAGGGCATTGAGTACATGATCCACACCTTACTGTCCCTTTCTTTTTATTACTGGAATGTTCATACTCTTCCATCCTTTCAGATTTATCCTTTAGGTTGGATACTGTTTTAAACACAAATATGGGGTCCCTCCAAACAAATTACTGAAGCTGGGGGGGTTACATTTTGCTATATTCCAATTTCTGTTAAAGATGTTTTTAATGTCCTGTTTGTGCGGCCCGTATCGAATTACTAGGGCTCTCTCAAATTCACTATTAGATTGTTCATTAGTTTTACTAGGTATTTCATCTCCCATTGAGACTATACATAAATCCATACATCTTCTACCAATTTTGGGGGAATAACCTTGAGCTAAAAACATCATTTCCAACTATCTTCAGGATATGTGATTTAAAATTAGTGTAGAAGTCATAGAGGGATGGCGGTCAAGATACAAACCCCTCTTAGGTGATCAAACAAGACTATTACCACACTTAGCCAGAGATTCTGAAGCTCAGTCATACAATAACAACATGGTGGTACCATATCAGGCATGTTCTAATAGTATTAAAGACATTCTTGCCGGTGACTGGGTTATTATAAGGCAAATCCAGAAATGGTGGCTATATTGGGAGAAGCACCTCAATTTGTCTACAAAACTGGTGGGAATTTCAAAATTTTCTTTGAGCATGGCAAAATATTGGTCTCTCCTAATAGGAAAGGGACTACTCATTGCCGAGCATGTAAACAATATTCCTTTATGCTATTAGGCCCCTTTATTTGGTTACAAAATATTCCCTTTGAGATTTATTTAAGGGAAGAAAATTGTGCTACTACTGTGATTATTTATATAACTATTTCTTCAAAATATGAATATTTTTATATGGGCAAAACAGAGAGGCAGTTGAGAAAGTGCATTTCTGAACATTTATAAGCTATTTCTAAAGAGAACACAAAACAAGTCTTTATTTAAACATATACTCACTTGCCCAGGTTTTACCAAGTTTAAATTTGTTATTATTGATATCATACCAAGGAATCCCAGGAGAGGCTGGTGAGAACTAGAAATTGAAAGGAGAGAATTATTATGGCAGTTTAAATTGAATGCAGAACCTCCACTGTCCATAAATGAGTATTTGTCTATTTTGCCTATTTTTGAAGTTTAAAGCACATGAATTATAATGAGAAATTAATTGAGCAGCAAAGATAAAGGAATGAGTATACTGCATTTTATTTAGTTTTTAGAATCATTTTGTTATTATTTACACAGTTTTATTAGTGTTTTATGTACTTCCCCACAGCATATTTTTTTAATGATTTTTACTTTTAAGAAATGCTGTGCTATAATACCCTTTCTTTTTCTTTTTGTTTGTTTGGTATTTGATTCCAAGTTTGTAGGTTGCTAAACTTCTATCTGCATCTTCTAAATATGTTTAACATAGTTTTTTTAGTACATTTTAGCACTTCTTGGTTTTATTGTGAAAATATTATGTTAATTAATTTAAAGGGATCACATGATAAATTATCATATAAAAGGCATTTTTAATGTACTTGTTTTTTCTGATGAAGTCCTACGTTGTAAGGATGAAAGCGGTTGATCTTTTTATAGTTTTTATAATAAAGTTGGATTTATACATTTTGCATTTATACTTTCAGGCCATTTGTTGTCTTTATCAAGAAGAGCACTTTACTTGTTCTTTGGAATGTATTGCTCTGGCTTGCCAAATCAGTCCTTCTGTTGTTTTTGGTTTTGTGATTTGGACTGGTTCCATACGCTGCATTCACTGAATGTTCAGATCTCATATTGTATATACTAGTTTGCCTTTAACATTTACAATTACCACAAATATTTGGATTTATTATTTTATTTTTTTAGATTTTTATAGCAAAAACATCAATGACAATTTACTAAACAAAACAAAAAAGAACTCATATAGAAAATAGAATCAGCATAGGCAACAGTAAATTGTTAATTCCTTCAGACTCACTTTTATATAAAGCAGGCATAAAAATCTGTTAAACTAAAATAGTCTTGGGGCAAGATTCCAAAAGAGTTGCTCTCAGTGTAAGTCTGCCCTGATTCCAAAAGACTTGTTCTTAGTGTAAGCAGCTTTCTTCAGGGTAAGGCCTATCTATAAACCCGCTTACTACTGGGACAAGATTCCAAAACACCTTCTCTCAGCCTGCTCTCATTATAAATGGTAACTTACACTGAGAGCAAGTCTTTTGGAACAGGGGCCTTGGTTGATGTTCCATTTAATTTTCTGCCTGCAATGACCATGAAAATTGTGTATGTAAATGGAGCTACATAAGGAAACATACAATTTCAATTTTTGAGTCAACAGAAAGTTCACAAATTTGTAGGTGATTTTGAGCATGTCCCACTCCCAGTTTAATACATTTAAAATTAAATGATGCATTCCAATAATTTTTATCATGCTAGAACTATGTTACAGAATGAGATAAATATATGAAATTTTATTGTGCTTTCAAAGAACTAGAATTCATATTTTTTTATTTTATCATATATACCTAAATTATCACTGTAATATTAACCTTTAAATATGAAAAGTTTCCCTAAAAATGTGTGATCTCTGAGAAATTAAACCTAAAGTCTAGAGACAAGTAATGTCTCACCAAACCGATGTTTTATCACATAGCTCGGGTGATCTGTTTTACTCAGACCAAACCACAATGAGGACCACAAACTGTACATGAACTATTTTATGTCCCCACCCCAAATTATGAGTTCCTGCAATCTTTTACAAATTAACTTTACCAGAACCCCCCCACAAAGTGGATCAGATGCTAATAACATGGACATACAAGCTCACAGAAAATAAATTGACAATTCCTTAGTATCTGTGAGATTCAGAGGGTATATGTTTATCCAGAATATTGAGAAACTGCTATTATATGTTCCACCTTGTGAGCACATAAGCAATCGCATATGCAAAGGTTCTAAAGACTGCTTCTACAAATGCCTCAACTGTATCTCAAAATGCCATAAAATCAATAAAACCAAATCTTCAGTTCAAGTGTATAACATATTACATAGACTTGTTGCATACAACACTAAAATAAGCACAGTCACCAAGCAACTGCACTGGGAAGAGTCTACTGCAGAAAAATAACTGGGATTAACAAGTCAAGCCAGATATAAAAGCCATAAGGCAGATATTGCAGCCTAGTAAACCCAAAAACATCATAGTAGTTGATGACTCTAGTGTAGCCAAAAAAGACACATACCTCAATGAATTTGTAATGAGTTTGTTACAGGGTCTTGTTTGCCTGTGGCCAAAATTAGGGACATCTCAAACAGATTATAAAGGGATAAAGTTAAATATGAAAGGATCATTGTTTATGTTGAAGTGATTAAAGCAATATAGAAAGCAAAACTGAACTGTAAAAGATGCACATCAGAGACTATGACACAGTATTACCAGACAATACACAAAAAGCATGCATTATTACCTCAAAAGTACAGTGAAAAAACAATCTACATAAATACCTATTGAACAGACAGCTTTTGCAATTGTAATTTCCCATTGAAAAGTGCAGGAAACAGGTTAAAAAAAGAAAAGAAATGTACAGGAATTAGTAATTGAAACTAAAACATGAAAAAATGGACAACTAAATAAGTATGGCTCTAGTTTGTATGACATAAATGATGTTTGAAATATCTTGTTGTGTTGTATTGTAGGACAATGGCATCTGATTATGTGACACACAGCTTCAGCACTTGTTATGAAACACATTCCATAAACCCATAGCATAAGATATTTTAACATCATGCATTGGACTTCTATCTAATTCATATAAGTATTACATTATTAGTAAAATTTTGTGTTGATGTGCACAGGAAAAATTTGTTAACATTTCCTAAATAATGATCATACTTATTCGTTTCTGAAAATCTTTGAGAAAACCAGCATCATCATTGGCATGATCCCCTTTTTCCTGTTTTGAACATTTGGTCATGGTGTCACATCAATAGTCATCATCACCTACAGCCGATGTCCATACCACAGGGTGGTTATCCCTGCTGCAGTCATTCTTCCCTGCCATATACACATGCACACTCACACCTACAGCAAATTTAGAGTGTCAAATCCACTTACTGCATGACTTTGGAACATGAGAGGAAACAGCGGCACCAAGAGAAAACTCACACAAACACACAGAGGACACGTAGACTCCACACTAAAAGCAGCCCATATAAAAATAACTTTTCTTCTGGTGACACCAGACACATGAAGTGCTTCTTGGACTAATTGTTTTGACAGCTGTTTTATAAACAGGAAAATAAATGAAAGGGTTTGCATTCCACTTGATTATATTTATCTTCTTAGGGCATGTTTACTGTCCCCACAAAAGATGCTTTAATAAGTAATTTAATTTTGCACATGTTTAACAGAAACATTACACACATCTCCAGCTAATCTTTATCAAGCCATTTACACAAACAGCATAAATATACACACAACACACATTACTACAAATTAAATATAGCTGTTTATGAGCAATTGGTGTCATCTTCAGCTACCAATAACTATAAAGCAACATTATTAAAATGGCTGTTGTGCATTCCAGAAACTTATCTTCTGAAGAATCACTAACAACAAGAATATGAATAGCTCTATTCATCTTTTGTTTAACTTAGCATTGCTAAATACTCAGAATAACTTATTGTTATCTGTCTTTGGTCTAGTTTCTATCAGCTTTGAGGTGTTTTCCCTGTTATATTTTCTACATAGACATTTAATGTCCATCTTCAAGTATCTATGCCAACTATTTGTCTTTGTAACAAACGGATTACATGATAATCGGTGATATGCATATGCTCTGATAAACTTTTCATGTAATCATTATAAAAACAGTCTATACTGTTAATTCAACACTCTAGTCCAAAACAAAACCCCTGCTACTCAGAAAAATAATTCTCAAAAAATACTGCCATCTACCATTTCTACTTCATATGGCATGCCAACTTTCTCTTTAACTAGGAAATCATATATTTAGCTACATGTCCTTCAAATTGTTTCCTCTGAGGTGTTGCCATATATGATAATAATTTATTTAGTCATGCATTCAAAAGGACTATTGCAATTTTACACTGTAAATAAACATAATGTGCATAAAGAACAATGTAAACAAAATAGCAGATAATTCAATCATATATGAGCTATGATAAATAACGCCACTAAAATATGAATGGACCATTATTGTGCAATTCACTATTGAAGCTGTGGGCATAGCACTTTCTGCTTTTCTTTGCCCCCCGGCAATTTGCCTCAACCATATGTCTCTGCAGCCAAATGGTACTTTAGCCATTCATTCTCAACCAAATACACTGCAGGGCAATATCTCTCCACTTAAGAGCTTGAACCAAAACTTACCATAACATTAGATGTTGGAATGATCACTGCTGCAGTAGTCATCCATCTGTCTCCATCCATGTTATTTTTGTATGCATTTTATGCCAGGGTATGGGCTTTTTATTGTTATATTCCGAACATTGTCCTCTCAGGGCTATATCCACCCTTTCCTCTGCTGGTATGTAAGCTCTGAAGGGCTTGGTACCCAAACCTGACTTAGTCTGCTCAGCTCAAGCTGACTAATGGTTTGGGTGTGTGGAAGGTGCCTTAAATTGTTGAAATATGGATGTTTATTGCTAGCCTTGGCAGGATATAACCAATATAGCTTAGGCTACTGCAGCACTGATCATTCTAACATCTACTGTTTTGGCACTATCTTCACAGCAAATGTGAATATGGAGACTATGTGATTAGACATAGCAAATAAGAAACTTCCTAGGAATGGGTCGATAGCCACTTATACTCTAGAAGCAATAGATTTCTGGCACAGTCTATGACTCTACAGCAGACTCTAGCTATAAGAACTCAAACTCCTGGATTGAGAAACATCCTTACCATGATGGAGGGGAGTTGTCCGCTATTTATCTTCTGGGAAGAAGCTTAGTTGGCTCAGCAGCACCCTGTGCTGGTACCACAGACTAGAAGCTTAGCCCCACATCTCTTCCAGTGAAGAGAACAAGTCCTCTCCTTCTCCTTGCACACCAAACAGGTGGCCAGTTATACAACACTCCTCCCCCTCCTGCCCCAGCCAATTAGGTACCATTTCTGCACCCACACCCTGCCCTTCCTTCCTCTCATTTTAGTTAAAAAAAAGAAAAGAAAAATATATTTTTTTTTCTTTTAAACTGCAACAAGCTGCTTGCTACAAATGTAGTAAGCAGTTGGGATAGTTCATACCCTGCATGGTATGCTACAGCACTGAGGTTTGAGCTCAAATGCAATACAGGCTTTTAAAAGCTGTTATGCATTAAAATGTAATTGGGAACTGCCAAGTGCACCCTCCAACACTTTGTACTTGGATCAGTTGCCTCCTTCACCCCACTCTAGCTATGCTACTACTACAGGGCACATTATAGATTAACAATGTGAAAAGCTAAGAGCTCAAATTGTCAATAATTAGCAACCCCAACCACAACCAGAGCAAGACCTGTGGAGAGAGAGAGAGATGGCTGGAGTAGCAACTTAGTAGTGTCATAAGTGCAAATGTGAAATGTAGGCCATGCACATGCATCAGCATGCTCACACTGACACAAAAGCAACAAGACAAAAGCAGAAATCAGCCTTAAAGGGATCATTGCACACTTTGGGGTGGAAATATGAGCATAGGATAGTAAGAAAAAGAAGAAAACAAACAGTGGGAAGTACTCAAATGATCTTGTTTTGGAGGAATGTTCCTATTTTCATGCGTGATTTACCTCAAACAATAAGTCCTATTTTTGAGGCCTGTCCTTATTTGCAGGCTTGATTTGCTCCCTTCATACAGTTTTCTGAAACCTCCTCATTGTAAGTGATTTTTAAAGTTGTCTGGTACACAGAATACCACACTGCTTGACCAACTTACTAGTGGCAGCATAATTTAAAGAGAGAGCACATACATCTTACATCTACTTTTTTTCTAAACAAAAAATAAAATACTTTGTGTAATAGAGTTTTGCGATACAATTCATTAAATCTACAGATTTTACACTATCTCTTTGATAATGGGCTTATACTTTTTCCATCATTTCTGTAACTCTGTTTTTAAACATGCATTTCTGAGTAGTAACCCACATTCTTACAGGCAGTGGGAAGAGTTATGTGTTGTTTGGCTTTCAAATTTTATGTCAACAAGCTGTCCAGATTTTTAGCTAGATGCGCATACGTTTCAAGGGCCTTTGCTCTTATTTTCACAGTCTGTAGGTTAAGAGGTATGGAAGGAAGGACATAAGGAAAACAGGGAAGGAATGAATATGATGGGATAGGGAAAGTAAGAGTACTTTTTTTTTTTTTTTGAACAGCTGCCCATTTTCAAACTACAAAGGCTAGTGAAAGGTGTAAAGGAAGTTGAAGGCATGGCTAGAGGATAAGAGCAGGAACTCAAAAACATAACACAGACAAGAAGATTAATGGGGAGGTGCTGGCACAGTGTGGGAGGGAGATGATAGTGCTGTTATAAACAGCAGACAGACAAAGAGGAGTCAATCTTGATGGGAAGGCAGACAATGGGGAGTCAGTGGTGATGATGAGAACTAAACAACAAACAGGGGAGGGCAAGAACACAAAAGGTAGAGGAACATCAGGATGTTGACTAGAGTAAGTATGGTCCCTGCCTGTTTAATTTCTCCAAGTCTTTTGGGTTTCTAATACCATGACAAGAATGGACCCCATTCCTAAGTCAAAGTATGATTAAAGGTCATGAAATTAGTATTGTTTCAGTCTTTGATGTTAGCCAAAAGTGCGCTTCACAGCACCTGCAATGTGCCCAGATCTGACTCCTGCAATTTATACAGTTGCATGTATCGTTAACATCTAACTATGACTGTAAATTCTTTCTTATAAGACCCATTGCTCCTACTACTATTGGAACTGTCTGGGTATCCTTCTTCAACATTGCCCTAATATCTGCCTGTAAATCCTAGTATTTTATGAATTTATGTTTCTCTGTACATAAGGGTCTGTAGTCACTGGGCATAGCAATTTCAATGATCGATGATAATTTTCTCTTCTTTTCATGGACTACTATATCTGTTTTTCTCACATCTATTTTTTTGAACTGTTGTAATGAGTGATCCCATATGATATAAACTTCCCATTTCCTATAATGCTTTGTGGCTCATGTTTCCAATGCTTCTCAGCTACTTCAGTATTATAATGTTTGCACAATCCCCAGTGCAACAGTCTTGCCATATTATTATGCCTTTCAGTATACAGGCCTTCTGCTATTAGTGTATCACACCCAGCAACAAAATGTGTTGACCGTTTCCAATTCTGTTTTACAAAACCTGCATTCATCTGTTTCTCCAACATGTTCAATGGACTTTGTAAACCAAGGTGTACATACTCCACTATCCTGGAATGTCAAAATGTTGTTCCAGGTGTTTTCTGTACTTGCAACTATATTTATGCATTTTCCACATTTCTTGCCTTCTCATCTGATCCTTCTCCTTATATTCTTTCTTTTGTTTTCGGCACATTCAGTTGCTACCTGATTTTTGCCTACTTCTGGGTTGATTTCCATTCCCACTCGACACCAATATGCGTCTGCTAAACTAAGCAGGGAAGTTGTCTTAGACTTGTTCTACTCATGTTTTAAAACTTTCACTATGTTTGGATCTGGTGAGGTCAGTAGATATGTATGCAGTCCTACGATTGCAGATCTGTATATGTATTCAATTTTAAGAAGGCCCACACCTCCTTCAGAATAAGTGATATATAATCTTGATATACACTAATTTTTATATATCATTTGATAACTGTAAACACCATGATGTTGACTAGACAGAGTATGGTCACTCTCTTTTTTTAATTTCTCCAAGTCTTTTGGGATTCTAATACCATGCAGAGACTGGACCCCATTCCTAAGTCAAAGTATGATTCAAGTTCATGAAATTAGTATTGTTTCAATCTCTGATGTTAGCCAGAAGTGCTCCTCGCAACACCTGCAATTTGCCCAGTAATGATTCCTTCTGCAATTCATATGGAGTTGCATGTATTGGTAACACATCAAGGACGATTGTAATTTCTTATTTATAAGAACTGTTGCTCCTACTACTGTTGGAACTGTCTGGGTAGCTGTCTTCCACATTGCCCTTGTTTCTGCTTGCAAATCCTGGTATTTTATGAATTTGTGTCTTTCTGTACGTCACTGTAGTCACTGGGTGTGGCAATTTCAATGATCAATGCTACTTTTGTCTTCTTTTCATGGGCTACTATATCTGATTTTCTCACATCTGTTTTTGAGCTGCTGGTAATGGGTGATCCCATGTGATATAAACTTCATAATTTTCTATAATGCTTTGTGGCTCATGTTTCCAGTGTTTTTCATCTACCTCAATATTATAATGTTTGCACAATCCCCAATGCAACAGTCTTGCCACATTATTATGCCTTTCAGCATACAGTCCTTCTGCCATTAGTATATCGCAACCAGCAACAAGATGTGCAACTGTTTCCAATTCTGTTTTACAGAACCTACATTTGTCTGTTTCTCACACATATTCAATGGACTTTGTAAACCAACCTGTATGTAGTCCACGATCTTGGGCTGCCAATATTAACCTTTCATCTACTGGGTTAAATTCACCTCTCCTTAATCATTCCTGTGTTTGATCCTGATTAACATGAGGTTGTTCCAAGAGGTTTTTTTTTAATACTTGCAGCTGTCTCTACTCTATGCATTTTCCACATTCTTGCCTTCTCATCTTATCCTCCATCTTATATTCTTTCTTTTGTTTTGGTGCATTCAGTTGCTGCCTGACTTTTATCTACTTCTGGTTTGATTTCCATTTCCGCTTACATTATACCAATATACGGTCCCCTATACTGCCCTGCCAGGTCATCTCAGATGGGAGGTCAGACACTGCCTTCTACTCCCTCACCGCTGGACCCGGGCTCTGATGGTGCTGGCAATGCTAGGTGAGGACACAATTTTCCAAGATGCAGGAGAAGTCCTTCCCAGTGTTTGAAGCAGGCTTCTATATGCTGGTCCACCAGCTCTCCCACCATTTCTGTGTGTGACAAATGTGTCACCCTCTGGCAGTGCCATTGGCAGGAACAACAATGCTTACAGCCCAGTGTTGTGTTTGGTGTGTCTCTCTTAGGGATGGTGTCACAGGATATAACCACTGGCACTGCTAGCAGCTGCTATACAGAAATGCAAAAATAAAAGAATGGAAATAACATAATAAACAGAGCAAAATAACTGAAAAAGAAAGGATAGTTCCAAAGAGGGAGGAGATAAACAGGGAGACATTGTATGACATGCACAATTATTTGAGCATATAAATTAAATTCTGCAACAGCCACCACATCATCAATAGCTCTGCAAAATTCAGATGAGAAGCACAACTTGCTAATGAGAACCCAGTGGAATGCCAGTATGAGCTGCCTAAGTAAACTGAGCATATACAATTCCTGTGGGAGCATTAACTGAACTGCCTGTGAATGTCTGGTGTGTTTCATCTTCTATTCCTATGAAGAATACCACAATCATATCATTCAGTGTGTACATGTCCCACTTGCTTTTACTATGTGCCATTCAATAGACCCCTAATATATGTGCAGAGGAATAAACTGAGCTGACATCCTGTATTACCTGACCACAAAAATTAGCAATACAACTTGCAACATTTCATATAGTAAACTTGCCTGAAATATAGGTACTGCCAGGAGAAGTTTACGTACTTTAAAAATATAAAGGAAAGAATGTTACTTTAATATATAACATGAGAATGGTGTACTGACCTCTGCAACTAGAAAAGCATTACATCCTCCTCTAATACGGGAGAATATTCTCTGCAATATCCTCCTGAGTCTTGGATAAAAGAAATAAATAATTAATTGCATATTTACCAATGGTAGGATGAAAAAAAGAAACTCTTACAACTAAAAATCATACTTATATCTCAGATGCCCTCATCCTGACCTCTTCTTCCCGTCATTTAAGGATGTCTGGACAGTGTCTCTGCAGGTAACTATAGTGGTACCTGCATTGCTCACCAGAGTGAGGAATATGTGTGATATCAGTAACACACCATATAACAGTGCCAATCCCCATCTTACTCTGGGGATCCTCAGTAAGTGTTCCCAGTGATCCCTGTAAAAAATACAATGAGATTTTGGATTCCTCAGAGCACTATTGGGGTGCCATTCCAAAATTAGTGCCATTAGAAACCATGGTCATACTTCAGGAATCATGCCAAAGAAGCTTTGCATCTCACGGCAAATCCTGTTTCATGTTTTAAGAATTGCCACATAACATAGGACAGCTCAGTAGCTTGACCTGTCACAGGGCATGACATTGCCTGTACCAATATTACATGCTTCCCACCTTGCATGGGAGGATGGGGCAACAGGAAATAGGCCATTGTTTGAACCCCCGTTGATGGCGGGGTTACTTGCTACTCTGCACGGGCATCAGGCTCCTTGATCTCCAACAGTTTTTTTGGGCCTTGGACTTGAACTGCCATGGGCCCCTATAATGTCCACTAGGGATGGCCCTGGTATATTTTGGTACTGTATCACTAAGACATATTTTTTTATTTGAATCTCAGCAGCATATCTTGAATGGGGCTTCAGTATTCAATCCATCAATCTTTGAAAGGTGGCTAGAGCAGAACATAAGCCAAATGGGAACACAATAAAGTTAAATAAACATTCAAGATTTACAAAAGCTGTTTTTTATCTTGCTTTTCCTATGTTCTTTATCTGATATCTAATTATTACATGGGATAGCCATCAAACTTAGAAATGCCATTCAGCTTCTAAACTTGTTACAGAATCTGATATTCCCACCAAGTTTTGGAATTAGCACTACTGGGTTGTTTCACTGATTCTGAGGCTGTTGTACCACTCTCAATTTGTACATCCTTTGAACTTCTGTTAATAACTGTTTCTTCCCCTACAGCTCTGATTATATTCTGCCTTGCACTATATAAAATATCATCTTCCAGTTGTGCTTTTGTTAAAATGTATATGGCTTACTTGTTAGGTGACTAATTCAAAGTTTCTTTCTTCATTAGCATGTCTTCAGGTGGAAGGAATAGCTTCCTCTTACAAAATCAAAGGGCCTTCACTGTTTTCTATGTTGTTCCCTTATAAATGGGTAACTCTAGATAAAAATGACCTATTTACTTTCTCTGTTTTCCGTACTTATTGAGTGATTTCTTTCATTTCAGGTTTTTCTTCATATTGGGAATGGGCATTGCTCTTTCTTTTTATTCTCCTTCTCTGTGTTGGCCTCCATTTGTAAGACGTACCTTAAAACAAATGTGCTTCAGTTGTACTCTTTTTCTTACTTATAGATATCTGTTGCTTTGAGTCTACCTTTATTTGAGTTTTCTGCTTTATACAAAGACAAATGTGTTCTGAATTCTGCATTGTCATAACTATCTCAGTTATAGTCATAGATGAGGGCAAAGCCATGTAAATGGTCTATCTGGACTTGGCCAAGGCCTTCGACACTATCCCACATTCAGGCATCATTGACAAACTAACCCAGTTGAATATCAACCCCTATGTTGTCAGGTGGGTTGCAAACTGGCTCACAGATCAGCAACACACAGTCAAAATGGGAGACTTTGCCTCTACCGGCAGACCTGTCACAGTAGGGTCTCACAAAGGTCCATGCTGGACCCTCTCTTGTTTGGCATATACTTCTCAGAAGTCCAGGCCAAAAGAGGGGGGTTGTGGCTAAGCAACTTTGTGGATGACTGCAAATTAGGTGCTATCATTGAATCCGCTAGCGATGTCACCATACTTCAAAAGGGGCTTACACAGACCAATGTTTGGTGCCAAAGCCATGGTCTTAAACTAAATGCTACAAAATGCATCATCATTCCCTTCAGTAAAAAAAATGTCCCTGCTGATTATAAAATAAACAATAATACCTTAAGTACCGATTCAGTAGTGAGAGACCTGGGAACTCAAGTTGACTGTGACTTCAACTCTGACCACCATGACTCTTCTGTGGTGAGAAGGGCATTCTGTGTCACTCACCTGATTAGTAAAGGCATCACCTCAAGAGCAAAAGAGGTTGTAACTCCCCTGTACTCAGCCCTGATCAGATCTATTACTGAATATAAAGCTCCCTTTGGTATGAACTGTACCAGACAACTGGAGCAACTTGAGACCTCAGAGATTTCTAACTAAAAAAATTCAGGGTCTCCAGCACATCTTATATGGACAGACTGAAGTCCCTGTCACTGCACTCAGTAGCATATAGACTACTTAAGGTGACTTATTTCTGGTTTCCAGGGCTGTCTCTTACCCAAATCTAATGACAATGCTGAACATTCGTAAGTCAAATGGGACTACAGTCATCCATTCCAAGAACCTCAATCTAGCCTGTGACATAAACAGGACCTGCTGGAGAGAGAGAGAGATACATCTCTCAGAGGCTGTCACTCCACTGGAAAAGGCTTACAATCCATATCAAGTAGAGCACCTCTATGACCCTGTTTAAGCACAACCTGGATGACTGGATGGGAAACTGTACATTTCTGCAAGGAATTGCTCTGGCTTCTCTCCTGGAGATTGGTAGTCCTTACTAGAAAAACCTTGGGCATATATGATACCTCTCATCTAGTATCATACTGGGACTTAATAATTAGGCTTGTAAAGACTCTTGGGTCAACAGCCTAGTAACAACATCCTATAACATGCAGGATCCTTATTACTGTTTAGTCACAACCAAGGTATGGCACCTAGACTGCTTTCTAGTTTCCATGTCAAATTCTTTTTCCTCACTTTGATTATGGATGTCTATATGAGTGCAACTGTCTTGCTACCCTCCCCCAAATGTCATATGGAATGGGTTCATTAATCTGCTACTTCACCTCTTTCTTGTTAAGTGTATCAGCCTGCCACACTGTATTTATGGATTCTAGCTCCTACCATATTCCCCATAGTGCTTTTCAATGCTGAATGTCTTATCCTATAGTAACATGAATCAAATCATGGGTTACAGCCATAGGATGTAACTGTTTTCCTACAACTGTTTTAATGTCTGTGTATGAAGGAGTATTCTTTTCTACCATCATTAATGCTTATTACCTGTACTTTTTGACTGTTGCAAATGTTATGTTTACATAGCAGGGGACCCTTGACAAGAGTAGCCATGCTTCCCATATCTAGCAGAGCTTGAACTTTCTCTCTGTATAGAAATACATACAGTCCTCTACACTGGCATAGTTGGAACACAATGTTACAATGACACAATGCTATCTCAATTATTTTAGCTGTAGTCTTACCACACTCCATTGGAATAACTTCATTTGTAGCATCCATCTCAGTTTTCAGATTTTTACGGCTATTGTTCTGTTCAGTATTAGAAGCAAAGAATGCAATGGGTGTGTCCATTCTCTTCACATTTGGAACAAATTAACATAGCACTTGCTGCATTTTGTTTCATCAAGATGGCACATTTCTTATTGAAATTTTAGGCACACAAGCAGGCAATTCAGTGTAAGCATTATTTCATTAAATATTAATAATTCTACTGAAAGTATTAGTTTATCAGATTTCACTTTGCAGTACCCAGTTCATTGCTTTACTAGGCAAAGCTATTTTAAACCTGCTCACTTCTGAAGTTTCTAACATTTTCAATCTCATAGGTTCATAAGTAGGTACTAGGCTATCGGCCCAAGGGTCCAAGTAAGCTTAGTCAACAAGGTTCCCTGGGTTACGCCACTCAAGAAAGTTATTTTCCTGTGCCCCTGTCGAGCAGAGCCACAGAAGTGATTCCCAGGGTATATTTCCTATTTTCCATCCACTCATCAAGATTTTTTTTGAAGAGTGCTAATGAGGAACTTTGCTTGACATAGATGGGTAGCTTGTTGCAGAGTATGGGAAGTCTCTGGAACAGGAATCTATCCCTCCAGCATGTCCTGTTTATTGTGGTGACAAGGTTTAGGTCCCTAGAGCGTGTAGCTCAGAGGGATTGGGATTTCTTCAGGTGTAGCATGTCCAACAGCTCTGGGTTTGACATAGCTTTATATGTTAGGCAAAGATCACCTAGGAGTAGGTGATATGATACGGAGTAAAGCTGGAGTTTTTTGAGACAGTCAGTGTACGGCATCTGTTTGAGGCCAGCAATCTTCTTTGTGAGGTACTTCTGTGGCCTTTCCAGCTGCTACAGATGTCTTGTGAGGTAAATTCCAAAAGGAGCGGTGTACTCTATAATGGGTCTAATGAGTGTCGAGTAGAGGGGAACAATGACCTCTTTTTTCCTGGATGAGAACCCTTTTGTGATGAGGTGTGCCACGTAGAAGGATTTCCTGACTACTGTGACGATGTGATTATCAAAGGAGAGACTACTTTCCACCTGGGTCCCAAGGTCTCTTATCACAAATTCAGCATTAAGTAGACTGCTACATATGTGGTAGTTCATGGGTACAGAGTTTTTACCAAAGGGGATGACAACGCCCTTTCTTGGCATTGAGCTTGATGCCATGGCTCTGACACCAGGCATCTGTCTCAGTGGGGCCCTTCTGTAAGATGTCCACATCATTTGGGGACTTGACTATGGCTCCTAGTTTGCAGTCATCTGCGAACTTTGTTAGCCAAAGGCCTTCTGTGTTACCCTGTATTTCAGAGAAGTAAACAACAAACAGGAGAGGTCCCAGGACTGAACCCTGTGGTACTGCACTTGTCACTGGTTTGAAGTCAGATTTGGAGTCTGCAACATTTACAGTGCGAGTTCTGTCAGTGAGCCAGTTGGCAACCCATCTTGTGATGTAGAGATTTATACCTAGTTTAGTCACTTTAGTTATAATTTCAGAATGGGGGATGGTGTCGAAAGCCTTGGCGAGGTCAAGATAGGCTGTGTGAACCACCTTACCCTCATCTACAGCTTTGGCGACTGCCTCAAAAAAGTCAATCATGTTCGGGAGGCATTATCTGCCTTTCACAAACCCGAACTGGGTGGTGTCCAGAGTTTGGAGGTTACCAATGTCTTTGTTTATGAGCTCCATGGCCTTACAGACCAGGCTCATCAGGCTAATAGGGTGATAGTTACCGGGATCAGTGGTGGCTCCCCATTTGTGGAGTGGGATAACTGTTGCTGTGCGCCATTCAGTGGGCACAAAGCCTGGTGTAAGGCTATGATTGAACATGGTGCCTAGGTGGGGAGCCAGTTTGTTCTGAAGTTTGTATAAAACGTAGCCTGGGATGTTGTCTGGTCCCATGGATGCTGTGTTTTTGGCTTTAGAGAGTGCAGCTTTTACTTCCGTAGTTGTGATTACAGGGACTCTGCATTCTTCCTGTATAGATATGGGCTCTTTAGGGGTGAGAGGGGGCTAAAGTTAGCACTGAACCTATCTGCCAGGATGTTGGCAGTATCAGTTGGTTCTGTAATTTTGGTGCCATTGTGCTGTAACTCAGAGCAGATCTGGGTGTTGCCATTGAAATTCTTGACATAGCTATAGAATGCTTGTGGTTGTCCCTAGAATCAGTGGCAATTTTGTTTTCATAGCTAGCTTTGGAGGATCTTATAAGGGATCTCAGCTTCTTACTGAGGCTGACCAGGGAGCTCCTCCACTCATGGGATTTTACTCTCTTTTACAACAGTTTCTTCGTTCTGTTGCAGAGTTTGTTTATGGCATGGGACCACCAGATTGATTTCCTTTTTTTGGAGGATAGCATCTTGGTTCTGTTTGGGATAGCATGATCCATGCACTCGTGTAAGTGCTTATAGAGTGCATTTGTATAGGATTCAGCAGTTGTAACTGTATTGTCCATCTGCATGAGTGTCATGAATTTCACCACTTCTGTCTTAAGAAGCATGAAGTTGGCTTTGGAGAAATTTTTTACCATGGTTTCCTTAATGGGGGGTGGGGGCAGGATATGGATATCTAGGGTGATTATCTTATGGTCAGATCTGACCAACGAGGAGTTGACTTCAGGTGTGAAACTCATGTTGGTAATGACTAAGTCTAGGATATTGTTGCCCCTGGTGGGGGTGTGGATAAGTTGATCCAGGGTACTGGAATTTATGAATTCCAGAAAGCATTGAGCAAAGGAGTTGGCACATGGGTAGTTTTCCCAATTAATGGTGGGGTCATTGAAATCACCCATTATTAGGGTGCTTGGTTGACCCCTAATATTTTCCAGTGTATCAGGAAAAGAGGAGTGGGAATCCTGGGGCATGGTGGGGGATCTGTAGCAAGCTACAATTTGGATTCCAGTTTTGTCCAGAGTTAGTTGCATTTGGATAACCTCAGATGCATTATGCTGAGCAACTAGCCTGGAGGTGTGGATATCCTTAATGAATATGGACACACCTCCACCTTTGGTGTTCCAGTCCAGGTTAGATGGCCGAAAAGTGTGATATCAGCTATAGCCTGGTAATGCAGGGGTGCTCTCTGGAGCCTTGAACCAGGTTTCAGTCACTGAACAGATATCAATGTTCTCCATTTTAAGGAGTGCCTTGAGGGAGTGCATTTTGAGATTTAGACTTCTAGCATTGAGTAGCATTACCCTCAGTTTTTGCTTGCCTGTTCCTGTTACAGTGTTGAATTTGTTATTTGAACCTTGCCAAAAAAAGACACTATAGAGGCGGCAAGAGCCTTAGCCAGTATCCGCAATCACAGGGGTGACAGGTGCAGGCCATCTCTGGCAAAGCATTGTTGTCTGTCGACCATGTCGTCTCAGGCAGACAGATACTGGATCCCCTTAGAATGACACCAGAAGCTTAGCCAATTGTTGAAGTCAATCATTTTGTCCTTGCACTGTGGTATCATTTTGGATGATGGCAGGATGCTACTCACGGCTAGGGTCATACATGCCTGGGCTACAAGATCAGAGAACTCTTCCATGTCACTTTTCGTATAGTCCAGGGAGGTAAGTCTCAGGCCATTCACACCAACACGGAGAATGACAGAGTCATATTTGTACTTGTTGTGGAGTGACCTGAGTTCATGGGTTATGTGGGGGATCCTGGCACCTGACAGGTAGCTGACAGTAACCTTCTCCTTGTTTAGCCTGGTGAGTGGGACATCAGTGTGGCTGACTATAGCATCACCTATGACTAGTGTGTTGGGTACGTTGTTTTGCCTTATGTGCTGTGGTTGAGTGGCACACTGAGTCTGTGGGCTATGTGTCATTTGGGTTGTGTTGGGGGTGGAGGTTGCTTGCATTTCTACTTTGGAGGTCTCTGTTGCTTGAGTAGATTATTATTGAGAGCCTCCTCAAATGTTTTTGTGCTTCTATGTGTGGATTTTGGTGGTGTAGGTTTAGTGGGATTATGTGATGAGTGTGGTGTGGTGCAAGTGTTTACCTTCTCCTCTTGGCTGTCAAGTTCAACCTTGGTTGGAGGGAGCTTTACCTCCAGTTTTTCTAAGTGTATCTCTCAGAGGTTGTAGTGTTGGGTGGTAGGAGGAGAGGGTTGTCTGTGTACATGAGGCAATTGCTGCATTGCCCCAAGATGCCCAGATTCATCAGATAGACAGGAGAGAACACTGGGAGCAGACCCTTGGACATGCCTGAATAAAAAACTATTTTCCTCTAGACAAGTGAGGAAAGTGAGTACAAGAGCTGTTTTCCTCTAGGTAATGAGGAAGGTTGAGTGCTGTAGTAATTTGTAGCTTATTTAGTGCTTACAACAAGTTCTGAACAAGTGCTGAGCACGAATAAGCAAATGCAAGTGCTAAAACTAAGAATCTGTATCTGAACTCGAGTAGTTACAGGAAAGAAACAAGTGCAAATGCGGGCTTTTAAATCAGAAAGTTGAGAGATTTGGAAAACTACCCAAACAGCCAACAACTACAATTTCTGGGCAAGAAACACTCATTATGTGATAGATAGGTTACCTAGTGCTTACTATTCCCACTGATAAATTAGAAGGCTTTCCTCCAACACAGAAAGGCTTGGGGGCTCAGGAGCTTACAAACAGTCCTGGATACAGCAAATCTGTTTCTGGACTAGACTAGTTACAGGAAGGGGGAGGGACAAGTGCAAATGCAGGCTTTTAAATCAGGAAGTTAAGATATAAGGAAAAACTGCCCAAACGACCAATAACTACAATTTCTGGGCCAGAAACCACTCCTTATGTGGTAGATAGGTTACCTAGTGCTTACCACTTCCACTGATAAGCTAACAGGCATCCATCCAACACAAACAGGCTTGGGGGGATCAGAAGCTTACAAACAGTCCTAGATATAGCAAATCTGTATCTGGACTAGACTAGTTACAGGAAAGGCAGAAAACAAGCGTAATTTTTTTTTGCTACAGTTAAGCAGAACACAAGGAGATTCTAGCAAAGTATTTTTTTTTTCGTATTTTGTAAAGGAAATGGAGAGAGGAGAAGCAGAAGATAATTGAAGGTTAGGAAACTAAGTGGGTTGGCTTTTCAAATGTTCTCTCTGTATTAGGTAGAATGAGATAATGACACTAGACTGGGAGGAGTGTCCCAGATTAAATTTATAGTAGGGGCGGGGAACTGCAAAGCCACCAAGTATAACAGCAAGACACCAGCAGAGAGGGAAGGTGGGAAACAATACTACAGCTACAAGCCTGCACTCTTTTAGACAGCAAATCATATCTGATTTTAGACAAAACTTTAAAATATATTCAAGTCATGTATTATATAAGCTTTTGCTGGTATTTAAGCATTAAATGTCCGGTTATAAAATGTTATGGCTTTTCCCTCCAAGCTTATCCCAGCCCGAGACAAAAACTATTTTGTAGCTTATAGTAGTCCGCGAACTTCCATTTCCATATCCATTTTAAAGTCACTCCTTTCAGTTGGGATGACAAGGTTTGCACTCAGTATGTTCAGCCCCAGTTCTCAGAGGATGAGGAATACTAAAGAACACAGGAGGTATAATTATAGGCCATTATCCTCATTCTTGTTAAGAGATTTCATGACAGGCACACTTCTGGGTCTAATGGTTACGTTTGCCAGTGTAACTAGTTGTTGCTGCAACTGCACCAGTTTTGGATAGTGTTTATTTTAGATTCAATAAGCAATTTCAGTATATCCTTCACAGTTGGGATTGGCAGGAAATATACCATAAGACAGCAGTAAAAAAAATCTAGTTTGTAGGTCAAAAAACAGCATCAGAAATGTCTCAGGGAAGCAATAGCCAAGCATGTCATATACCTGGCAGCAAAAGTATTGCAAAGAATGCAGTATGGCAAGTCCATGACCAGATACCCATGCACATATCACCAAAGTAAGTTCAAGGAAGCACATGAGGTAGCAATTATTAAAAAAAAACACTTTTTATTTTGAACACCCATAAGCAGACAGTTTGTTTATTCTTTCCCACAATGGACTACACTTAAAACCAGAGTCTAAGGCTGCAGGCCTCTCCTCGGTCCATATTCTAGCTCTAAGTTACAGGTAACTCCACCTGATACAACTCTAGATTAGATCCTAACTAAGCTGTCATACTCAGTACCTCCAGGGTCTTAAGGCAAGCTCCTGCTAAACCCTTTTCTGGTACTACAGATGAAGAGCTAGCTTCCTGTCTTAGTCAGCTCCAGGGTGTATAGAGAAGGACCCCCTCCATGTGACACATAACCAGGGTTTGATTAGCAGTGCTGGCGCTGAAGGAGCCAATGAGATGGGAAAAGAATGAAGGGTCTGAGCCCACTCATCAATGTCATGAAGAGAGGAGGAGGGACTATGTACCAGGGAGAGGAGAAGATGCTGTGTTGCTGGTGTTCCAGGAAGCACAGCAGAGTGCATGCTAGGGATGAATGGGGCAAGGCTACTAATAAATCAGCATGCTAAGGCATTACTTCATTTTCCCCATTCCGTGCTCCTTGAAGGTAGAGATTCAGATAGGCATATTATGATTGAGTATCTGCAATGTGACACTGTCTCCTATTCAACCCAACCACCAGATTAGGAATGGAACACATGGGCTAGCCAACAGCAGAAGGCAGCACTAAATGTAAAAGAATGAATGAATGAATGAATAAATAAATAAATATATATATAAATACATAAAATAAATAAATACATAAATAACCCCCTGTCTTGCTGCTGCAGGCTACCTCCATATATACGACAATAACTGTCACTCTGTGTCTTTTTAGTTATATAATACATTCAGGTTCCAAACTACCCTTCTGAAAAATGTTTCTACACACCAGCCATACTTAATGGCACAATGAAGATTTATAGTACTCAACACATACAAAGATGCACCCATTTTATTACTTGATGTGAGATGCCAAAAGAGAACAGATTAACTCACTGATGCCTCAGTCATTGAGAATTAGTAAATGTGCTAACCTATTTTCTAAATAAATCCAGAATATGCTCTAATTCAACCATAGCTTTATCAGCATGTTAGCAGAAATTATGGCAATATTTTGTCTTTTAAGTGATATACATCAGATTATGAACATTTTCCTGTCTAAGATATGCAAAAACCTACCACTGAGTACGTATCTCTTAATCTCATGCTGTTTTCAAGCTTGTAAACTTTATAGCTTTTTGGCTGCTTCATTCATTTGAATATTTATGTCATACATCAGTTACATGCATTTCAATTTCTTGTGTATTGCTGAATGCATATGATACAGATTTGTTTGTTACATAACCAGGTTATCCATAATTATGCAAATAAAAAAGTAGAATCTGTGTAATACTCTCTGTCTTGCATTAACCTTTTGTATTACATTTGTGTGTGTGTGTGTGTGTGTGTGTGTGTGTGTGTGTGTGTGTGTGTGTGTGTGTGTGTGTGTGTGTGTGTGTGTGTGTGTGTGTGTGTGTGTGTGTGTGTGTGTGTGTGTGTATGATACCTCTTATCTTGTTAGCACAAGAAATCTGGACAAAGCCAAAAATAATGGAACACAAAGGACCAAAAATAGAGACAAATTTTAAATACTGCTATCATAAACTTAGAGAGTTGCTAGAATGAAAAGTACTGTGTTACCATGAATTTTTTGAAGAAGGATATGATGTCTGAAAATCAAATGATGGTCATTATGTAGTCACTCCAGTCCTCAACGACTTACCAGAAAATCACAAATTCTATGAGGAACGGGGTAAAATACAAGGCAAATATCTGGACATTCTGTGAAAATCTGGATGGTTGAGATGTAGGTGTGTGTGTGTGTGTGTGTGTGTGTGTGTGTGTGTGTGTGTGTGTGTGTGTTTGTGTGTGTGTGACAGGGGCACAGGAAAATAATTTTCTTGGGTGGTGAAAGCCAGGGTACATTTTTGGCTAGGCTTATATAGGCCCTAGGGCCAATAGCCTAGTACCTACCTATGAACCTATGATATGTCCCTGAAGCTGTTACATTTACTAAAGCAGATGTGAGGAGCAAAACATGATGACTAGATTCTGACAAAATCTGTGTGTGCAGAAGAAAATGCAGTATTTGTTAAGGTAATCAAGAATCTGTTGATCAATGAAGAGGATTTCTGAAAGGTATAAGAACGTCTTGGCATGCATATCATTTTGTTTGTCAGACGTATACTCGGTGGCAAATTTTTAGCAGCTGGTCTGAGTGTTGTATGCAAACAAGATACATTTTTTTTATGTGCTAATGCAGGCAGTCAGTCTGATATTACAGAGAGAAAGAAAGGGAGAAACTGTATGGAAGGAGAAAGCTGTGAGAATGTTGACTGTTTTTATGTTACTAGGATGTTTAAAATAAGGGTTAGGAAAAGTACTATATAAAGTGTATTGTTGTTTTAAATGGTGAAAGAGTTTATCGTCGTGATTGCTAAGGTACTTAAACTGGAAAGGAAGCCTGAATGGAACATTCTGATGAAGTTTCGTGGTTATTGGAGACAAAAGTGCTAAATAAAAAAATGGTGGAGTCTCTATCACATTCTGGTTTCTCTGGTGTTTCTCTTGGTTGGTAACTAATATTTCTGTGGTCTTGCACAGCTACTCACATACCAAAGTAAAGAACAACAGTAGGTATGCTGAGATGAGTCTCTTCTGAAGAGTCACATAGTTTCTGTAGCTATATCAAGTACAGAATACAGAATACAGAATATGTTCCACAGAAATCGACAGAGATAACAATCTTTTCAACCCTGTAAGGAGAGTTCAAAGTCTGGTCTTTAGCATAACATGTCAGTGCCATTATGCAAAATAAAACTGAGACACTGAAAGCCTTCAGTAGCTCAGTGGGCAGCTGTATGCATGTGTGTATTAGGGGGTTACTTTAGTCTTCTTTCTGGTGATCTACAGTTACTCACCTCCTTGGGTGGAATGTTAATACACTCCTGTACCCGATTATTCAGAAAAAAAGAAGATTGCAGAACGTGACATTCAAGAAGAAAATGAAAGAAGGCACTGAAGGAGTGGAAGGTATGTAAAAACGTCAGTGACAGACCTACAAACTGAACTGCTAACAGCAAAATATGCACACACACACACACACACACACACACACACACACACACACACACACACACACACACAGTGCTCTGTTTTAAGAGTATATGACAAATGATCACTGCTGCTGGTAGACTATGACTACCAGCTATATCCAAATATGTTTCACACTATTTAGCTGAAGAGCTGAGTTATGAAACTAACTTCCCAAGAATTCAACCACCTCACTTCTAGCCAAGTTCCAGTCCATCCTGTCTTGTCATCAGTAACTGTATTTTAGCTAAAACTACTCTGTATTCACATACATGCTCCTCTTACACACACACACACACACACACACACACACACACACACACACACACACACACACACACACACACACACACAAGTGTTTTGTAGGAGGAGCTAATATTATCTTTTGCAGT
>NC_056738.1:372854205-372891705 GCF_019279795.1 Protopterus annectens | reverse complement strand
GTGTAAAGGACCTGAGACCTTTAGTTCTAAAAGTCAGAAATCAATATTAATCATATTCATATTATCTTCCAACAATCAATACTACAAGTCAATATATACAAACATACACGCAAACACATCCAGCATTACAATAACCCTCCCATCTTACAAGAATGACTGCAAGCTAACTTCAATTTTACAGAGACCCAGCAAAGGAATTCTACTACACTCACAGATCGCTTGAGTGAGCATGATTATAAACTGTTAAAAGTTAAAAAATTACAACTAGAAAATGCTTATTTTTCTGAAGCTTTTGGCAAAACTAACTTTACATTCACAGTATATACCAGTGGTAGATCTGCCAGTGTTCTATGGGAATTAAGGTTCCACCATTCATGATATCAGCAGCTGGCTTCTCATCTCTCTACTATACTGCTTTAGGTTCTACGATGAACGCCATTTTTGTTATTCCTGATTTGACTGTAGTTTAACATTAAAGCTGTAGCCAAATCAAGATTAAAAATGCACCCATTACCATACTGCTAAAAGCAGTTTACTATGTAGCCTGCAGCCTAAAGCTGCCAGTCTATACAGTGTGTTCAGCTGGTCACAGATTAACTAACTAGTAAACAAAAGAGAGTGACTCCATTTCTATGTCAGTGTTGTGTTCACTAATTCTGGTAGGGTCAAACTAGGTACCATGGGTAGGCGCTAGGCAAATACCTCTCACATGTCAAGATTTTCAATGAAAGTCCAAATTCTGCCTCATATTTTTGATCTGTTCCTCATAAAATGTGTAGTTTTCTGGCAAATCATTGAGGATTGAAGTCACTAAAATAAATGATAAGTTTCAGACTTCATATTCTTTAAAAATGCATTCAAACACATCTCCTGTTATAGCAACTTTCTAAGTTTATAAAAGCAATACTTAAAATCTGCTCTATTTTTGTGTCTTTGTCCCCCCATTATTTTAGGCTTTGTCCAGATGTCTGGAGCTAAGAGGTTGAAAGGTATGACAAGCCAGTGGGTTCTGGGGCTGTCTGTAGAGGAAATTATTGGCCCTGGTGCTTTGCTGTTGCAATTCTGGCACTGCAGAACTAATGTGCATTTTGTTGAAGCAAGCTGGAGTATAGTCTGTGACTGCTATTTATGTGAAATAAAACTTATTAATTTTGCCATTATTGTTTTCATCCTTGCAGGTTCAAACCAGATGTTATGGGTAGGCAGTGGGTATAGGAGTTGTTTGTGGATGAAAGTACTTACTGTTTGCTATTGTAATTCTGCGTTTTCAGGACTAATGTGAATTTAAGTGAAGTAAGCTAGAAAACAAGCTTTGACTATTATTTGTGTGAGATAAAAATAAATTAACATAGACATTATCTTTTATCCTGTCAGGGTCAAACCAGATACTACTAAGTAAGTAATGGGCAGCAAGACCGATGGTGAAATAATTGACCCTACCATTTGCTGTTGTAATTCTGGCTTTGCAGGGATATGTGTATTTGGCTGAAGTAAGCTGGAATACATGCTGTGCCTACTGTTTGTGTGTGACAAAAATACATTAACAGAGACATTGTCTTTTTTATCCTGTCAGGGTCAAAGCAATTACTAAGTCTAGGCAATGGCTATAAAGACTGAAGATTTGCAGAACAATGATGTATTTAGGTGAAACAAGCTAGAATTAAAGTTATTATTACCTACTGTGTGAGACAAAAAACATTAATATAACCATTTGTTTTGTTTCCTGGCATGGTCTAAACAAATATTATGGGCTGGTAATGGGTATGGAAGCTTCTCTCAATTAAATCATTGGCCTTGCTGTTTGCTGCTGCAATTCAGGCTTTGCAGGACTGGTATGTATTTGAGTGACACATGCTGGAATACAAGCTGCAACTACTGTTTGTATTAGACACTAATACATTAAAGTAGCCATTTTGTATCCTGGCAGTGTCAAACCAAACACTACAGCAAAACAATTGCTATAGGAATTGTCTGTGAATTTATAGACATAATATGTATTTGGGTGAAGTAAGGTAAATACATGCTGTGACTACATGTCTGAGAGATAAAAGCATTAATGTAATTATTATTTTTATCACAGTCAGACATCTGAGGTGTACACAGTTAACAAAGTGTCTATAATTGCTTGCTGAGAAAGACCTTCTGTGAATGAAAGAGACCAACTGTTGTTTGACCTGTTTATGTAGTCATTAATCTATGTTTTTGCAGGACTAATATGTGTATTTCTGTGAAGCATTTGGATTTTTTACTGTTACTATTCTTTATGTCAAGATACATTTAGAGCTCTGGTCTGTCCCTGATTTCACAAGCTGTTACTGATTTTGACCATATTTTAGTTTCTTAATTGTAAATGTTGTGGTTTTATTTTAACTTATCAAGGATGTCAGTAACTAAATATTGGCAGGCATTTGAGCTTCAGACTTCATAACTTTTAGCACTGTACACAATAAGTGTCTATTGTTGGAGAACTGTGTATTCTTCTGCAGTGTACACAATAAGGGGCTATTTTTAGAGGCCTCTGCAGGATGCATGTGAAAGCAACCAATCACTGGCACAGTGGTGCATTAAGTATTGTTGTAATCTCAAAGTACTTAGAAGTAGCCAATAGAAGAGGCTGTAGCACACTTTAATGCTAAATTTCTGAGTATCCTTAACTCTCTTGCTCATGCACATGCTATTAGAACAAAATCAAACTCTGCACCATGGCTCTCAAAGGAAACCAAGTAAAACATAAATCTTAGAAATAAAGCCTGTGCCAAATGGTGTGCTACTAAGGCCCCTCTTGACCATCTAAGATACCATCAGCATAGGAATGACACAAAAAATCCATTCTACTTGACAAAAAAAAAACTACTACCATAACCTCCTACAAAAACATCAAAACAATCTCCAGAAGTTCTGGTCAGGTATAAACTGACTTCTTTATCCAGGACAATCTACCATTCCAACCCCATCACACTTCACCCATAAATCCCCAGAGATTATTGCTAGTGCCTTTAACAACTTTTTCACTGAAACTATCCAGTCTCTAGCCAACCAACTAACCCCATCAGGCTCTAAACTTACTCCTATTACACCCGCTATCTATCCCCCTTTTAATATCCAGCCAGTTCCCACCACCTTTATGCAATCCCTAATCAAAAAATTAAAACGCACCACCCTATCTGCTGACCTCCTCCCAACAGAGTACTTACAAAAAGCTGCAGACACCATAGCCTACCCCATCTCTATCCTGATCAACAGGACTCTAACAGATGGTGCTCTCCCCTCCATCTGGAAAATATCCTGCTATCCCACTACACAAAGGTGGAATTTCTACAGAATTGTCCAATTATAGACCCATTGCCATTCTTTCACCACTAGACAAAATAATGGAGAAGTGCGTACATAAGCAACTTATGCACTGTCTCACCTAGAACAATTTGCTGGCCAACTCCCAGCATGTATTTAGGCCCCATCATGGTACCACCTCCACTTTCCTTTCCTTTACCAATGTCATACATCAAAATTGGAACAATAATATGTTATTCTCAGCCCTCTTTCTAGACCTCTCAAAGGCCTTTGATATGGTCAACCACCAACTACTCATTCACTCTCTGAAAACCATTTCCCTGGACAACCATGTTATCCAGTGGTTCCTCTCCTATCTGAACGGTAGACAACAGGCAGTATTATGGCCGAATAAACTGTCCACTCTATTACCTCTCACTCTCAATTTTAGGTCCCCAATTCTCTTCTATCTTCATCAACAACCTCCTCACTGTCCTCCCAGAAGCAACCTGCATCCAATATGTAGACAATTCCACCCTGATCTGCACAGCTTCCTCCCTGTCAGATCTGCAAACCTTAACCCAGAATACATTTAACACAGTTGAAAATTGGCTGGCTAATCACCAGTTAATCCTGAATACTAACAAAACTAAATTGCTACTGTTCACCCCCACTAGTATGTCCACCCCACTCTCCATCTCCATAACCGCCAACAATGGTACCTATCGTACCTATTTCCCTAGACGACCACACTAAACTCTTAGGGTTAGTAGTTGATAATCTCAAATTTGATTTGCATGTCAATAGAACTATCAAAACCATCAACAAGAAACTTGGGTCACTATATAGAAATAAACCCTTCCTAACCCCATTAGCTAGGATCACAATCGCCCACTCTCATCTCCTCTCTACCCTTTTATATGCCTACCCCATACTCTCTAACTTAAATAAATATGAACTCAACAAACTCACATGCTCCTACAACCACATTGCTAGATTTGCCACTGGCTCCACATACAGGACACATCACTGTCAAAACTTTATTCTCCTAGGGTGGCTTGAATTGCCCAACTTAATTCTGTTCAATCAGTTCATAGTAGTACACAAAATTCTCAACAAACCTGAAAATACTCCTGCACTCGTAAACATCATAAAACCATATAATAACCCTAGGTCACTACACTCATCCAACAAACTTCAGGACCAAACATACAAAGCTACCAACTCAGCTGGAGACTCCCTGTTTGCCAACATGGTTGGCAAAACTTGGAATTCACTTCCAGCTAACCTTACTCTGGAACCCTCTCTAAATCTCTTCAAAAATGGCCTTAAACAATATTTTAAAATGAATTGGCTTTGCCCCTGTACTAACCCTAATTAACTACCATTTTATCTTTCATGTCTAAACATATTGTATGCATTTTCTGCTCATATCTATTTGTTGTCACATACTGGTTTTGTATATTGTCATTATGTCTCCTATGAGTCCCTTCCTGTGGACTGCATTGTATATACTTTATAAATATGTGTGTCTCTTAAGTGTTAAGCTTATCTGTGTTTCTGGAGCTTTTCACCCCGGGCCGCCACTGAAAATGGACATGTATCCAGTCGGACTATCCCGGTCAACAAATGTAAAATAAAATAAATAAATAAAGACTTTGTTCCCTGGTTCAGTTCTTGGTTGTGGCTCCTTCTGTGTGGAGGCTGCATATTTTTTATGTCTCTGTGAGGGTTATATCCAAGTAATCTGGTTTCCACTGACACCCCAAAGAGATGCCATAGGATAATTGTATTCCTCCAATTTGACTGTAACTAAGCATGCAGTGCAAATGGCATTTTGTGTGTGTGTGTGTGTGTGTGTGTGTCTGTGTGTATGTGTGTGTGTAGTTTATGCTAGACATGTCTTGCTAGAAACAGTGTTGGTATGTCAGCGTGTGTGTAAATGTAAGTATGTGTGAATATTACCACTGATTTTATCTGGGGATGCAGGTAATATTGGGGGAACAGACATACTTGCTCTGGATATTAGTAAAACAGTTAAATATCTTTAAAAATATGGTCATAAATGCATCATAGAGTATTTACATTCTCTGAGCCACTGGGAGGTTTGGTGAACCCCCCCCCCCACTGTATAAGGGGATTCTCATACAGGCCTACTAGAGGGGCATCATCTTTAACCTCTGCCTTGGTTCTTATCTAGTTTAAAACTGATTTAAAACTGATCCTGCTTAGAGGTATGCTCAGAAGGTTGCTGTAGCTTATGTAGGAACAGGGGTCAGTGTGGTATTCTTTCCTTACCTTTCCTCACAGTCATACCTCAGAGGTTTGCAAAGAACATCACTATAGCTCATTTAGAGGCACTGTACTGTCTACGAACAACAAAATGAAATTTATAACTGTGATCATTACTTTGAACAAAATGTAAAAGACATTTTGGAAAGGAATCTTAATAACATGGACAACAATTTCACATATAAGACTGGCATGCACAAATGTGGCCACAAAATACATATATTTTAGTTGTGGTAAGTATTCACTAAAATGGAGAGGGGGATGGATTTGTTGACAGCACATTTCAACTGCCACAGTAAATGACTACTCACAAGTCCTTTTATGTGGGGAAAAATCTGAAAGTCCATTAAGAAAAAGAATTTCTAAACACTGCTGTGATATTACAAAGCAGAACACTAAGAGTATATTGTATAAACATTCTATGGTACGTAATAGTGTTGATAAATTTTTATTTCTTATTTTGAAAGTTGTTAAGCCCAACTATAGGGATGGTGCTGTAGAAAAGAAAGTTGAGTATGAAGAATTACTGTGGCAGATTAAGTAAAAGCCTACCATTTCCCTGCTCTGAATGAACAGATGATGACGTTTTGTTATCTTTATTATACATATTTATTACAATATATATATATATATATATATATATATATATATATATATATATATATATATATATACACCCATATATATGTCTAACAACATCAAGTAAAACTATATTACTATGACATTTTGTTTTTCATGTTTATCTCAGTCTAACATCACAGGGGTGTATTAGGAGGCACCTGTATTTTGAGGATAGGAATGCAGAAGCATGCTGTTTGTATGACAGCAATAATGTAAAGTGTATGCTTGTGGCCAATTGCTCCTGCACTTTCATCATAATCTAACATCAGAGGGTTGCATAGCAAAGGACTATCTCTTGGGGAGTAAGGGAGGCAGGTACTGTTTCCACATATGATTTATTCACCTGCCTAAGCATTTGCCTTTTCAGTTTATCGGGAAATTCTGTTTCTGTCGGCACTGAACATTAAGCCTTGGGCACAATGTAGTTCAACCTTGAAAGAAAATAATATTGAATCTCTTTCTTTGGTCAACATTTCTGTTCAGGCCATAACTTGATCAAAAGGTTGGAGAACAGTATAGAATGTATTTAGAACCATGTGGCTTACTTCAGTTGTTTCAGTGCAGTCTTGATCAGTTACAATATGCTGAAAGGATGGAGGAAAAGCTGAAGACAAAGACAAAATGTGGAAACATAAAAAATAAGTCATTAAGATGGTATGGGGATCCCAAGTGAAAGCAAGACAATCAAAATAAGCAAGAATTATCACTTTCAGCTAAACTTAATACCTACCGAGTATTGTCATTACCATTTATGCCTTTAAGATCTGTATTAAATGTACTTGTTTTCTGCAGTTCAGTGTTCACATTTTCATCTGTGTATTTCTAAATATATGTAACATGAAAAAAGTAAGGGATGGGTGTATCAAGAAGTAGGACTATTTATGGTACTTAATGACTACAAACATTCATGTTTGATCAGCAGTAGCTCCTACTCAGTATCTGTTCTGGATCTACCACTGCATGCAATATTCACATCTCTGGAACCATGTTCCTAAAGAAGTACAAACAGCAAAATTGTTCAGCATAAACTTATCTTTATAGTGGTAATATTCTGCAAGCTCCAAATCCTGAAGTGGACTTCAACTGTCATTAATCACACTAAATTTTATTTAATTTTTGCATTTTTTTTTGTAAACAGATTATAGTATATCAGTAACTATTCAGACTACAAACATTCTGTAAGTAGCGTTTTTGTTTATCAAGTTGTGAATATGGATGTGGTACCATCCATCGAATGTCAATCCATAGTTGGACCATTTCACTGAACCATAAAAACACAATAGTAGCCTTGATGAAAATAATATGCTTTGAGATTAAACAGCCTTGAAGGAAGTTAAACTTTTAACAAAATAGTCTGTTCCTATGCCACCAATACTTGACAGTCCATACATATAATTTTGAGCATTCATCTGAGAATAAACAATTTGAATAATTAGGTATATGAACACTAGTTAATATCTCTTCCTAGTTATTCTAAACAGAAGCCTATCATGTAAGCTTTACTGCGGTATCATTCAGTGAATTGTATACAGCATGGCTTTGCTACTATTAATGTAAACGTGGTCAGGTAATAATAAATGCCTTTAGGTATCAATCTTGGAGAAATGCTTAGAGATACCATTGTGTTTTAAGGAGGTAAATGCTTTGGCATAGCCATCTTCCAACCAGTACATCAATTCAGTTTTTTCTTTTATTCGGAATTCCATCCAACCTACTTACTTTAAATTGACAATGTGGTATGACAATATAAGGTATGGCCAAATAACTTTGCTTCTTCAACTTCACTTATTCAGTGTGTTCATGTCAAGTTGTCTAACCTTTTCTTTAGATTTCCTTCCCATATTTCTTCACCCTTTGGTTCTTTATGTGGTATTGGCCACCACTACCCTAGCCTTTCATTTTCTCTATCTCACAGGGGCTATATAATGATTGGTCATTGTAAAACTTTGTTATTATACAACGACCATCCATTAAATATTCAAAAACGTGCATGCTGATTGGTCAGTGTGTATGTTGTAAATCAGAGTTATAGTCACCTGGACTTTTTCCATTACTATAACTCTTTTTTTTTACAGCGGAGAACGCAATATCTCCATTGCTTCACACTGTCTCGCTATGTTAAACGAGATTCTCCGTTGCTTTTTTTATAGCTGTCCTGCTATGTTAAACTCATTTAACATAGCGAAACAGTTTTTAAAAAGCAACGGAGATCTTGCTTTCACCGTTGCTTTTTTCAAAACTATCTTGCTATGTTAAATGGGTTTAACATAGCGAGACAGCTTTAAAAAAGCAATGGATATTCTCCCTTGCTTTTTTAAAGTTGTCTTGCTATGTTAAACTCATTTAACATAGCAAAACAGTTTTTAAAAAGCAACGGAGATCTTGCTTTCTCCATCGCTTTTGCCCACAGGTCTGATGTACTGCATAGGCATGCGCATGCACAGTACATCAGAACTGCCACAGAAAACCAGACAGCTGTGGAAGGGCAGCAAGGAGGCATTATACAATGCCATTATTTAAGAAAAGTAATTATTTTTTTCTTAAATAATGTCATTGTATAATACCAATAACCCACTTCTGGGTGTGGGTAATGCTGGATTTACCCATGGTTGGCTTTGTTTGGCCACTCAGGCTTCACTCTCGTGACCAAACCACACCAACCATGGGTAAATCCAGCATTACCCACACCCAGGCGTGGGTTATTGCTATAGTAATACATGTTAACCCAACCTTGCTCCTAACCTTAACACGCATCTTAAATTAAAAAATAAACTTCTCATAATCAGGGCCGGCCTTAGCTGAAATGATGCCCTAGACGAAGTAGTGCTATGGCGCCCCTTAAGCCCCACCCACACCATAGTCAAGGAGCACCTCTATTTGAGCCATGCCCACAGGTCAGTCACTCCCCCAAAAGCCACTCCAGTTCTTTCAAATTTTTAAATGCATGAACAATCAGTGAACGCCTTTTCATGCTGTAACAAAGACATCTTGTAATGTAGGAAAACTGCAAGTGAAGGCTGAATTCTCCTTAATAAACTTAAGCAGTGCCTAGATACCACCTGTTAGGGAACTGACTCACTCTGCTGTGAGAATGCATTTTCATAAGTTTGAGCAGCTCAGCATGAGACCACCGCCTTGCCTTACCATGTGACTGCTGTACTGCACCACTCAGCTTAAGTGGCATCTTTCATCTAATGCACTAAGCTCACCTTAAAGCAAAGGCAACTGCCAAACCGTTAAAGCTGCCCTTACTTAGTTTTTCATGTCTGCTTTCCACTACCTGGAGCAAGGCTCACCACCCACCCTGAAAGGCATCTCTATAAATCCTGGCCTGAGCGACAATAAAGGTATACTTACACCACTTGCTTTTGGGGAACAATGAAAGCTTAGCCACTATTTAATGGGAATGTAAATTAAATCAGTAAATCCTGTTTGAGATATATGCTTACCTTCTAAGTGAAAATATATTGCACATATGAGATATATTACTCAGGTTCTGAGATTATATGTAGCCAAGATTTTAACAAAATAACTTCATAGACCTATCATTGCAATGACATGCTTCCACTACCACCAATTTCTATACTGAATCTGTGACCAGTCTTATAGAAATGTTTATTAAAAATGGTTTACAGCATAAATCTGTTTTCTCATATATAATCCGAGGGCAACTCTATCAACTCCTATACTGAGTTATCAAAAAGCCATAGCATTTTGTCAGTAAATCCATGCTCAGGAATCAAAATAATTATCATAGCTTTAGGGAATTAAAAAACATGTTTCATTATTAAGTCTCACTTCATTTAGCAAGTACCCCAGGTAAGTACCAATTTCAAGTGTGATCCAAGACTGTATGGCTAAGAAAGTCAAAAACTATTCATACATCAACTGAAAAATGGTAACTAAAGGAATTAGAAAAAGCATGATAATACTCTGTCTAGGTAACATTTACAAATTAAATTACAACAGCTAAAGAACAGCAGCAATAAACGTCAATAGTAGATGACTATATAATGTTCATTAGAAACAGATCATGTGTCAGCATAAAATCACTGGTATGAGCCCATCAACATAACAGATTGCTTGATACAGTGCATAAAGGCACATCACCTCCAATGGTTAAATGCACTCAGCAAAACCCTCTGTATACGTTTACTACATAAGAAACTTCACCTCCAGTGGTTAAATGCACTCAGCAAAGCCCTCTGTATATGTTTACTATATAAGAAAGCATATAACAAGATTCTTGGTGCACTGAGCTGTGTTTTTTTTTCCATTATTTAATATTAAATGGATTATGCCACTGTGGTACGGTGGAAGCGTTGTTACCTCACAGCAAGAGGTTCTCCCGTTCGATTCTCGGCTTGGCTTGGGAGTGCCTTCTGTGTGGAGTCTGCATGTCCTCCCCGCAGTTGGGTAGCATTCGAAAGACATGCGTGCATAAATGGGTGTGCCTTCGTTGAAGGTTGGGCATCAAGCTGGCACCTCGGCATTTCATAAAAAAAAAATCTACTGCCAATCATTAGTGGACCGGAGTTCCACTGTGGCGACCTCTTACCAGGAAAAAGCCGAAAGACAAACAACAACAATATTAAATGGATTGTTTTTAAACTTTCTGCTCATTTATCAACATTATGAATATAATTAGGAAAAACAGTAACGAATTAAGATTGCAGTTCTTAGCCCTGACAGTATGCAGCACTTGTTTCATATCAGATTTTTCCTTTGTCTAAAATAATTCTTAAATTCAGACTCCAGTCGGCAAATGTAGCTATACAACCTTTAAAGATACTGCATGCAACTTTTGCAGACCAGCAAACCATTCTAATACTGAGAATAAAAGTTAGCAACTACTTTGGAAGTAACTTGAGGTATCAGGTAAGGGGCATAACTTTTGCATCAAAGCACATAAAACTAAATGCAAGTTTGACATATCAAACATCATTGCAGTGCCCTTAGCATACATTTGTCATACAATTAATGCTGATTAAAACAGACATGAAATTTGAGCAGGAAGAGTTGGGTCAACATGTGTTTTAATCCCAAATTATGATTTTGCCTAGAACAGTTACATTATGCCTTAAGCGCTCGTCTGTATAAAGAAAATAACCAGATATACATCTGTAAGATCACCAAGCTGCTATTGAACAGCATGCAGGAGCACTGTGGTTCATACACCAAAATAAACAGCATTACCTAAGGACCTGCTAGCTTGCTGGCAAACACATGATTCTCCAAATACAATGCAACATATTCTAGCTAGCCAGTGTGTTATTAAAACAAGCAATTTCTTTACGACGTGCAGGCAGCAAGGATTAAATACTATAACAACTCAGTGACTGTGCCTTTGTTGTCTGAGCAGCGGTGCACTGCCACCGTAAGCACAACGAGTAAATTTGGCACACAAAAGATGGGATAATGAGATGCACTTGCTGACCAGCTGATAAAGAAAACAGGAAGAACGGTCATTTTTACAAATAAACTCTAACCCAGAGCAGGAAAACACAGCAATATGTGAGAAAAAGAATATCTTGTGTGAGTGACAAAGCATGAGAGCTGCCTGCACACATCGACTTACCTTTACCAGAAGCAATGAAGCAAGCAAGTGAAGCAAACAAAGGGCACGACTGCATAAAAAAAATCTGAAAATCGGAGTTTGTAGCCCATGTGGTGAAGGAAACCAGTTCGCCAATGATTCACGCCGTCCAGTCCAGAGATCAGATTCAGGAAGAGGAAGCAATGACGAACAGATACGCCCACCTCTATCTTGTCAATGAAGAAAGGTATGAGAGGCGGGTGTGATCTGAGTTATATACTGTCGATTGCAGCAGTAACCAGGGACGTCAGTGGTATGAAAGAATCACTGATTGGATGCTTTAATAATGCTCATCAAGGGCAGCCACTGAGACTCATCACATAGATGCAAGGGGGGGGGAGTGGAAGACCACAGTAGGGGACTGTTCTATGTGCTGTGGAATCATCATGCTTTGGATTAAGGAAGTGGGGGAGGGCACAATGCTACAGTAAACTGAAAAGTGTGGAGAAGTAAAGTTTTTAATTTGCGCCCTTTATGAGGCCGGCCTGTACAGCACCCTAGGCGGTTGTCTAGTTCGCCTATGAGGCTTGCCATACCCATAATACTAACACTACAGAAGACAGCTAGGACACACACACACACACACACACACACACACACACACACACACACACACACACACACACACACACACACATACTACACATCCCACTTACCAGATTCAGCGAAACACACATTCAACAACATGCCTGCTTGATAAACCGGACATTTGACCCCAAACTCCTAAACTTCCACTTGTTGACAAAAGTTGACCAAACAAACGAAACCCTTCACTAGAAATGGACATAATGTTAGGGATTTTGCCTTAAGGGTAATCTGTACAATAGAAGATTACCACATTGTTTCCTCAATTTCACTTCCATATTCATGAATTCCAGTGTCTTGTTCTCCTTAATCCAAAGCACGATGATTCCACAGCACATAGAACAGTCTCCTAATGTGTTTTTCCACTCCCTCCCCTCCAGTTGACTGGCCTATCTCACTTCTGTGAATGATTTAGACTAAGGTTGATTACACCACTACATCCTTTCATCCTTTCTTGAACTTTCTAAACTAAATTACATTTGTTATAATGCTGCCTGTCCTGTAAGTCAAAACATGTTTCACACTTAATTATAGCCAGGGCTAGATTTAGGCTCTTAGGACCAAATGGGCACAATAGAGCCCCATACATTAGGTGGGCCTCCACAATTGCCAGAACTGTAGCTAAATAAAAGTCTTTACTTTGACTCCCCCACCCCAAGAAAGGTATTTTCTACATGAAACTGTAGCAAGCTGCATGCTACAAATGTAACAAGCATCTCGCTACAATCAGTCTGCCACACAGTAGGATCTTTAATGCTTCAGCACTTCAACTGCAACCACAAATGTAATACTGGCATTTGTTAAAATATGGGCATTTATATTTTAACAAATACCGGTACTTCACTCCCACACATACCACTCAGCTGTTCAGAATGCCATACAATGTCCCAATTTTTGCTTCATATCTTTTGTCTGTTCTTCATAAAATTTGTAGTTTTCTGGCAAATCATTGATGACTGCAGTCAATAATAAAGACAGGCACTAGAGTTTCAGAACCTTTATCATTCAGAAAATTCATGCTAATACTAAACCTCTTATTCTAGCTAGATTTAAAATATGGTTAGAATATAAAAAGTATTTAGTATTTTTAAGAAATACAAAAACTGTTATTCTAGTTAGGGTTAAGATATGGTCAGAATATAAAATGCATTTAGTAGTTTTCAGATATAATATTTTTTCTTCCAAGCATTCTTATAAAAAATAATAAATCTGTTACTTCCTTTCAGACTTAGGGTTACATATATGTGAACCCCATAGTATGTAAGCATTCTCAAGAGGAATATCGATTAGAATTAAGCCACTGTATCTTGGTAAGTGATGCCATTTTAACTTTATTGCATTTTAATATTATTGGCCTCAACAGTAGAAATAAGATTATTTAAATAACTTATTATTGTTTTAATGTTGTATTGTTATTTTTACTTGAAGAAAAGTGGCAATTACTGCAATAGTCTTCTATGCATAAAGTATAACAACAAAGGACATTTTTATACAATAGCATTCAAATATAAAAATAGGATCCTAACTTCAGCGAATATTTAACTGAATATTAAGACTTACAGAGAAGCTTGCTAGGCAGCATTTAGAGGCATTACTAAATAACATAAAGAGTTGCCTAATTCTGGACAGGGACCTTAATTTTATGCTAAGTAATAAAGGCACTAGTGCTAGTAGAAACCTTACAATTTCAGCATCGGCAATCACTTAATAATTAGACTGAGGAAACAAATTTACTGAATTAATTCTCTTGGCATTTAGCCTTTTTTCTTATATATTTAGTATTCAGACCAATCTAGATAAAATGTACATTTCCAATGATTTGAATAAGAAATTGTGAAATGTAAAAGTGAAACCAAGTCTGTTTTCTGATCATAGTGGACTGTGTTTTATTCTACCACTTTCTCAAAGAAAATCCAGAATTATTAATAGACTTCCAGCCTATATATACAAACTTAAGGTTTTTCAAGAGTTTCTACTTAAAGCAAACAAAGACTATATTTTAATAAATAATAAAGTGGAGAGTCATGACATGATGTTTGGGACTCACTGAAATCATAATTATATGGAAAAATAAATTACTGGTGCCACAGTAAACTGAATGGGATAAGGAACTACACACGAACATTTAAAAGAAGTGCAATTAAACATACAGGAGAAAACACCGGGGCCAAGTAAAAGTACTAAATAAAAATGTCAATTAATATTGAATCTTAAAGTAGCAATAGTGTTAGAAAAGGTCTTAAAACTAAGTATAACTCTTATTGTATTATACCAAAAGCTTTACATTGAATATCAGTAAAAAAAATGGAAAGCATCTGTTTTCCAGGCAGGAACAAAACATCGAATGACATTAAAGAAATTATGTTTGGCTTTCAAAAATATTTAAAATATAAGAAATATACAGGCATCATAAATGAAAGGGTTTTAAACTCCTTTATTATTGAGAACATAAGGTACAAATTATCATACAAACAAACCAGTTCAAAAGTAAATAACTAAAAACTGGAAGAAAATAATACATCTCCTTTGAAAGAAGTTTTAAACATAGCCACTTTTGTCTGCCAAAATGAAGTTAATATTTTAAACGTAAGATCTAGAAGAACACCTTTTAATTTCAAATATGGACAAAGATTATCAATTTTTAGAGAGACAAAATCTCTTAGTGAACCACTTTATTTATCATTTGGGTTGTATTAGTTATCATGTTATATTTTGCTAATATTTATGTGTTAAAAGAAGATTATTCAAGATATATGTTATTTTAAAGTGACATTTATTTATAAAAAATAAGTAATGAGTAGTTTTACCTCCATCTTGGATGTCAGCAGGAGAAGCATCAAGGACCTGTACCACAGTAGCCTCAATTTCTAACCTAAGACCCTCTAATGTAAACATTTTTTCAATTTCTGACTGTAGTTGTTCTTCAGTGTTTAGCGTTATAAGGGCCTTACCATTCTCTAATCCCAGTCTGCAGTGTCAGTTCTATGCTACTGTACCAGCACCTGATTTGAGCTGAATAGTATTAACAAAATAAAGTTGGTGGGCAATTAGAAGTAGTGAAGGACTGGTAATGGTCAGCCTTGTCAGGTATAGAGGACAAGTAAGGAGGCTTGGAAAATACATGTAGGGATGAAGCTGGCAGAGATAGGATAGTTCTTAGCAAGGGTAACAATCCTTTCTGTGAAGTATGTATTGACTTTATCATGGTCCTTAAGGAGTGCTTTTAGTGAAGGAGCTAGAATGTAGCAGTGTACTATGAAAGAACAGAAACTTTAGGGTTGTAGTTGTGGTTGATTTGTAGGTTTTTATAATACTTTTTCTTGTCATTGCTAACTTGCTTTTTGGCTAGGGTAAGGAATTCCCTGAAGCAATGGAAATTTTGGGGTTGTTTGATGTTTATGCCAGTCTTTCTTTGACCCTGTTATGCACAATAGGTTTACTTTTGTTATATAGCCAAGCAGAATGGTTGTTTTTTGTCTTTTCTGATGTGATGGGACAGATTCACTTTAGAATCTCAAAATAATAAAATATCGAATTTCAGTATTTGGTTATAGATTAAGGTAAGTGTTTATGTGTTAAGGATTTTGGGTAGGGGCTGTGGTGTGTATTGGTGTGTTTTGTTACTGTGATGTGGTGTTTTGTGTGTTTTGTTAGAATATTTTGATTTTATGTAGGACAGAGTTTGTGTTTCTGTGTGGGGAGGAAGGTGTGTGTTTGTGTACACCAGAAGCGGTAATAAAAAAATCAATGGTATGCGAGATTTTCAATTTTGCGCTTCTGAGTTTTCGTTCTTTTCAGGTTTCCACTTTATAGCCTTGACATACTGAATTTCGATATTTTAGTATTTTGAGGATATAAAGTGAATCAGATGGGGCACAGTTATTCTAGCAGTTTAGGAATATCATATTGAAATTGCTGATGGCCTCATCTAGGGCAAGGGATTTCAGAGAAGACTAGCTGAAGGAAAGTATTTTGACTAAAATTTGAGAGGTTAGTGTACCATTTAAAGTGCTGCTTTTTGGCATGATGGACAGTAAGCTATGTGTATATTCTGGGAAGCTGTCACTTAAACAGTCTACTTAAAAGATGGTGCTGGTTGAAAGGAGGCCTTGTTCTAAGTGTTACTGGTTAAACTGAACTAAATAGTACAACAGTCTTTTAGGGTCACCTTCCTACAGCTAGGGGCAGGTTGGGACTGAAAATGAAAAAAGCACAGATTTTAAAAATGTAAGGGAAAATAGATGGATGTTCTTGGACTATGAAAATGTAAGGTTAAAATATGCTTTTGTACAGGACGAATACTAGAGATACGATATATAAAAAGGATAAGTTTGCAGGAAGTTAAACTCAGAGGAAAGGATAAAACAAAATTTTAAGACATTTATGAGGACCGTATGTAAGCCTTGGAGTTACTAGAATCAAACAAACAACAAGATAGCACAGAGGTGGACAAAACAGGTTCAAGATCACAGTAAGAGGGGAAACTACAAGATGAAAGAGCTTATGAAGATGTAGATTTTATATTTCACTGTAATTACCTAGTTGTACGGAAACAGAATAAATAATCTAATTTCTAACTATCACACAATTTTTGCTAACACACGTTGCACTTTATCACCTTTTACCTACTTCAGTAATGGTGCTGTCATGTGGCAATCAGTGTCAATACTGAAAAATTAATTAATATAACATTCTTAGCAGATTATACATAGAAAACATACTGACTGAAATTAGTCAAGACTTGTATGCTATTGCAAAGTTAAAAACAGCTGTATGAAAACTAGAGTGCTTTTTATAGACAACAAGTGATTATTGTTGGTAATTTAAAAACATTAGGTATTATACAGTAAGTTAAATGTACATTACATTATCTGCAAATGAATGCATTTAAGAACAACACAATAATCAATTAAAAAAAACACAAACTGCAAATGCATAGGCACAAAGGAAAAATACACAGAATGATTGTAATTCAAGCAACAGCATTATAGCTGCTTATCGATATATGCCATATACCTCTGCTAAGCAATACACTACAAATTGTGATGTGGTAAGTTTAAACACACTATGAAAGTTCTGAGTGTTCAGGCATCAATCAGTGGAACTCTAATGTTGTTAACACTGTGTAAACTAACAGAAAAAGAAAACTTGCACTGCAACTACGGCTGGAGCAGTTAGTGAAATTTACAATTCAAATATGGCGCTCCCATGCTGGGAACACTAAATTAATGGCTAAACTGCTTTTATGACCAGGAGAGAAGCATGCGTTGTATACATTTGCTACAGTTTTTAAAAAGTAGAAAGTTTCTTTTTTGACTCAGGATCTTTTTTTTTTTTTTTTAGTTACAGTTTAAGGAGCACAGAAATGAGCCAATGAAGACAGCTCTCTCCAAAGAAGAGGGGTACAAAGTCCCAGATCAGAGAAGATACTTTTTTTCTGCTTTGAGAGTGGCAGCAGATCTGGGAATGGCACTCTCAGCTAGCTGAGCCAGCTAGACTAGAGCTCTGCTTACACATCTGAATAAATACATTAAACATTTAATTCTGTAAACAACTTATACAAACTCAATAACTTCTCAGGCTACACACATAATTGTCAACATCATTTTGTTCATCCAGATCAGAGCTTTAATAGGAGGTCAGGTAGATCTGTCTGTGCTGCCTGGTTGTTGAGAAATTTAGAGAAATATTAAAATCATGGTGACATTAATACATAGTATATGAATGTTTTTTAATATCTGTTTAGCTGCACTAGACAGAGTTCAAGTACACAGACAGCCATATTGCCCATTATATAAGCTTTATGAAGAAATATTTCAATAACCTTATCTATAGCACGATTTTGTAAACATTACTGCAAACAAAATAAGGAAATATGCCTAGAGGCATCAGAAGGGTGATCCTAGGGAAATTGGTGGTGACATGGGTAGTGTTTAATACAGACATTCCAAGCATTAGTGCAAAGAATTCAAAATGGAATAACACAGTAAAGTGCAGCTGTTGAAGGGTGGGGATAATTCATTTGAGGCATTGATTTTTGTGTGTGTGTGTGTGTGTGTGTGTGTGTGTGTGTGTGTGTGTGTGTGTGTGTGTGTGTGTGTGCACACGCGCGCCACAGTAATACATCTATAAGCTCTTTAAATGAGAGCCTTATTTTCTCTGTACAAAAAAAAAATGTTACATAAATGAAAAAAAAAAATTGGCTGAGTCACCAGCCACACAGAAGGCACTCCCCGCACTCTAGCCGAAAATTGAACGGGAGAACCTCTTGCGGTAACGTTGTTGCCTCACAGCAAGAGGTTCTCCCGTTCGATTCTCGGCTAGAGTGCGGGGAGTGCCTTCTGTGTGGAGTCTGCATGTCCTCCCCACGGTTGGGTGGCATTTGAAAGACATGCGTAAATGGGCGTGCCTTCGCTGAAGGTTGAACATCGAGCTGGCACCTCAGAGTTCATGAAAATCTACTGCCAATCATTAGCGGACCGGAGTTCTGCTGTGGCAACCCCTAAATGGGAAAAGCCAAAAGACAAACAACAACAACCAGCAAAACAACTAGTGTACACCAAAGGCAGTGAATGAATGGTACGTGTATTACACTAAAATTATTATGAAATGTATCATGAATGCATGAAAAAGGTTAGCTTACATGGAAGCATATCATAAAATGCTACAGAGTTTTGGAATCAAAAGGAATGAACATACAAGTACCAGTGGAATTAAATATTAATAAAACATGCTGCAGCCTATATCTTACCAAGATTTCCATTCCTCTTGGATTTTCATATTAAGCTGTCATAGTAAGATGATTTCCATCACAGCCTTGAAACATCTGCCCTTTTTTGGTAAAAGACCAGCCCCAACAGTATCAAATAAAAGTAGCCAAGGACACAGTCACTCTCCCTTCATTCTTGCTCAAAGAACAGCTACAAAGGAAGTAGAAAGAATCACCATCAGCAGACTGTTTGTAACTAGTTCAGATCACAAGTTTGAAGTGCACAACACAAATATCGCATGAAACCTTGAATGCTGAGGATGTAAACTTACGTCTGGTATAAAACATGTAGATTTCCACTGAGAAAAGTACAACAGAAGTCAAGAAGGAACTCTGGCTTGTGGGTCTCAGCATTTATTGTTTTTACAGGTTATGATAAATGATTAATTCAAACCAGTTTGATCATCATAAATAAATAAAAAAAAACAGTAGTAGCTATGATCTGTGGCTGTGAAATAGAGACTCACGTTTTACTCCTCCTCTCCTAACCCTGAGAAGGCTGATCTGTAGGCACACAAAATCTAACAGACTTCACTTTATCAAATTGTTAAATATAGTACACCACCCATTCACAGTATGGAGACGGAGAGAGAGAAAATATTAAAATCTATCTGCAGCACATTCTTGCTTAAAAATAAACTGCACTAAACTACTTTAAAGACTTTCCTTGCCTCATTTTACAATATGTAGTACTATGTAAAGTAGAATTCTATGTTTGTTTATGACTGTAATGAGATGACTTATGTGTGTGTGTGTGTGTGTGTGTGTGTGTGTGTGTGTGTGTGTGTGTGTGTGCATACATACTGTAGATTAACTCTGTAACTACTCAAATCTAAAAGGTACATCTTCAGCTTTCTCTAATTCTGAATGCAGTAAATATGATTCAGCTTCATGAAATCTTCAAATCTTCAGATATCTTTCATAGTCCACAGCATGACAGGTAGATTTTGGGGTGCTGCTTGAAGGGAAAGAAGAAACACTAGTGCAGAATACGTGCAACAGTAATTTTAGAAACTTTAAGTAAATTAGTGTAATAAAAATTTGGAGAACTTCTCTATTAAGTAATCAGCAAGAAATGAGATTCATGTTTCACTTTCAGCTTCAGAGTAAAACTGTGTGCTTTTATACCCTTTACGCAATACTGAATTATTTTTAATAAACCAGAGTTAATTTATCAAGTCCTCAGCTGGAGTATTCTAGCATTACATTGCAGTGGAATACATTATTTGGTTTGAGAAGAAAAAGAGACGGCATTTAAGAAGTTTGATATTCCTTAGATGTTATGGTAATGCTTAATTTAATCAGCACCATAAGATACAACATGGAAGGAGATATAACCAAGGGTTACATTCTGTCATACATCGGCTAACTTGAATATTATCATAATGTCTGGTTGTGTCTCATTTTCATAATTATAAATGGTTTTGTATTTAATTGCAGATCTCTTATCTTACATGCTATAAACTCTAATAAACTATGCAATGTAACATAAATGATCCTTTGAATAGACTTCAACTGAGATAATTGATATAGGGGGCACATAAACAATCCTTTCACAGCCAGCTTTTACAGTGATTTTTTTTTTTACTTAGGTAATATAATTCTGATAATGGGTTATGTATGTTTTGTTTTATTTGCAATGAAGCTGTCAGTACAGTCTGCTGATGTTTTTAATTTGTTTTTGGTTAGGGGGTTCTCAGCTTATTTGAATATTAGGTATAAGTACATTGGTATAGCTCATTTGTTTCATTTTGTGATAGTGCCATGTAAGTTTTATAACCATACTTTGACATTAGATTTCATGCTAAATAATTATTTTTGACAGCATTTAATATACGAATCTAAAATCTGGCTCAGTTCCCTCAAAAGACATCAGGTTTGAAAATTCTGGGTTCACACAGCAAGGAAACACAACATTTCCTACTAATTATGTACTATTGTAAAGTTAAGGCAAGTTGAAGATATCTGCCTAATAAATGGAACAATACAGAGGTGGATGTTTTGATAACCAGCCAACACACAGGAGATGATGTATACCTCAGATGATTCTTAATGTTGCCCTAAATCTCTCATTTAGCAGGGCTTTTAACTACTATTGAAAAGTGCACCCAATATTCACTCAAGATAATTGTCCTTTGTATTGCATTAGTAAGGTAACACAATTCAGTCAAATTTACCTACAATACTTATTTTTGTAAAGCTCCACATTAGGATATGTTCATGGTTATTATGGCCCATTAATTAAATTGTTGAGGGCATCTGTTCACAGGCAGCTATTAGCAAAATATCTCATCCTATCTATCTGTTTGCTCATACTGTGGCATTTCAAAATAAATATGATAATGTCAGTCAGAAATTTCCCTCTAGTCCCATATCCATCAAGCTCTGCATAAATGAATTCTGCAGTTTAATATACATATTATGTCAGGAAATGTTACCTGATGCTTTTAACACTGTGCCATTTATAGAAAGCTGCCTGTAACCTAAGCCCATTAGTGTTCTGTTAAAGGTTTAGCAGTGCAATGACTACATACTGAGGTACAATACTGCATTAAGAAATAAACACCATTAAATACAAAGATGTAAGCTTGACAACACTTATTTGTGTTAAATGCTAACTGTTGCTGTTCGGGAAATATCACTTGCTAGCCTACCTAAATATAACAGGTATACCTGATTAAAAAGGTAACAAGATCAAATAAATGCAAATGTGAAAAACTAGCTGAAAAGGAATCAGCTAGTGTTGGAGAGTTGCCTTAATCTGTAAAAATGATATGTTCATAGCTAGATAAAGACAGGAAGCTAGAACAACAAAATACAAAGAACATCCAGGAGAGATCTCAGGCAAGGATGTCTCAGAATGTTAGGTGTTAGTTCTGCGTCTGTTAATAAACCTTACTGAGAAAGGTAATGCACCTACTGTACAAGGATGATCACATTTTTTTTAAATATTATATTGTCCCAGATTGACAAACTCAACCCAAACTATGAGAGACGTGCTTATAATAAATAACTTGATTATAGATGCATTTTATATCACAAATCTCCAATCCTAGAATACTAATAAAAAGCAAATAAACTATAAGCTGACATATGGAAGAAGTCTTTCAATGCCAGTTATGGAAAGAACTTTTATTTAACTTTCTGACATAATTGTATTAACTACCATTATTCATATATTAAAGGAGAAGTTCTGAGGAGCTGAATGACTGTTTGCGCTTTTATGTAACCATACAAGCATTTTGCATTAGGTTTAGTATTTTTAGTGGGAGCTGTTTGATATTCTGCAGCTGATTACAATGAGTCCTGGAATAGTAATAGACTTCTTCTTTTGACTTTTCCTGATTAAGGTTCGCCACAGTGGAACTCCGGTCCGCTAATGACTGGCAGTAGATTTTTACGATGCCGAGGTGCCAGCCCAACACCCAAACTTCAACGAAGGCACACCCATTCACGCATGTCTTTCGAATGCCACTCAAACGCAGGGAGGACATGCAGACTCCACACAGAAGGCGCTCCAGCCGAGAATCGAATGGGAGAACCTCTTGCTGTGAGGCGACAATGCTACAGCTGCATCACCGAATGACCAAAAACGCAAAAATGCAAGGCTCACCATGTCTTGGACTTTTAAAGGAGAGAAGCAATATTTGACATTCACCAATCTTTATTTTTGGACTTCTTTCACAATTATGTAATCATGATTCTTGGAATTACAATATGAAGCCATCTTTAGTATATGTAGCCATATTTAGTCTGAGCTGCATAAATGACACACTGTCACTTTTAGTGAAGACTGACTGCAGAATATGAGATGTATGGATTTTTTTTAATTTCTTCAATGACCCGAAATTTGAAAGTAGAAAACATTTTTCCATGTTTTCTGTACCAAATTATCAGTATTATCGAAAAGACAGCACTAGGTGAAGTAGTCAGTCTTCATGACTAATACTATTTCAGATTAACTTGGGTATGAAAAAAACTCAGTCTTATGTAAGTCAGTGTAGGAAAATTCCTATCTCACCAAGGTGCACCATTCTTGCAATTTATTATATTAGCAAAGGAGCATTTCCTCATTTCCCCTCATAACAAAATCACTTTCAACTTTTTCTGTGACTTTTTTGCATTAAAATACAACTGACAATTTTATTTCTTGTTAATGTTAGGAAACAATAATTATGATTGTTTTAACATTCTTTATATTTCTCACTCCCATAACATAAAACAAACCCTAAATAGTTCAAGGCAAAACTCATAGCCCAACCACTGAAAACATAACTATGTTTCTGTGATCTCACTTCTGGATAAACTAACCCCCGGATTCAGCAAGCCATGCACGGTGTGCAGGAACAGTGCAGGAGCACCAGGAGGCAATATGCCCACCGTGCAATCCAGGAATAAGCAGCAGGGATGTGCACAAGTGCTCCTACGCTATTCCTGCAGGGACATGCACAAGCACTCCTGCACTATTCCTGCATGTATGCAGCTCTTGTATGCAAATTATCCCATTTGCAGGGTAAAACCATGCAAATGAGGTGAATTTGCCATCCAGGAAGATGTCAGCCAGCCGTGCAGGACTAGTGTCTTCTTCTTCTTTTGGCTTTTTCTTGGTTAGGGGTCGCCACAGCAGATCACCTGTCTGCTCATGACTGGCAGTGGAGTTTTACAGAATCAAGTTGCCAGCCCGGCACCCAACCTTCCACAGAAGGCACACACACGCACACACTAACACCTAGAGCCAAATTAGAGTGTCCAATCTACCTACAGCATGTCTTTGGGATGTAAGAGGAAGCTGGAGCACCTGGAGGAAACCCACATGTCCACAGGGAGAACCTGCAGACTCCACACACAAGGCACCCCAACAAGTAACATGTTAAAAGATCAAACTTTTGAAACATCGAACTGCATATGGTCGAGACCATATGGTTGATATTTCAAACATCGATCTTTAACATGTGTAAAATTAGATTAAAGAAATTAGAAGACTGTAATGCAGGGGGCAAGCCCCCCTGCACCCCCATGTGGGTCTGTGCCCCCCATACCCCCCTATTTAAATATACCAACTCCGAGATCGGGCTACAGCAGGGAATAGGAAAACTTCCCGTTCTGCACTGTGTTCTCAAGTGTAGCATGATCTCGGAGTTGGTATATTTAAGTGGGGGGGTGTGGGGGGCTTGTCCCCCTGCATTACAGTCTTCTAACTAATTTCATTCATCTAATTTTACACATGTTAAAAGACTGATGTTTTGAAACATCGACCATATGGTCTCAACCATATGCAGTTCGATGTTTCAAACGTTCGATCTTTTAACATTTAACGCCCCAGCCAAGGATCAAACCAGACACCTTCTTGCTGTGAGGTGGCAATGCTAACCACTGCACCACCACGGACGCCCCGTGGAGGACTAGTGTAATCTGCAGAAATGTACTTGGTTAGTAACAAGAGTACATTTCTGCAAACTACAAAACGGAGTCATGACAGCTCCAAATAAAGGGTGTATATAACATGCAAAGCATGCCAATGGCCAAATATATGGCCATTGGCATGGAAAACAGTTAAAAAAATAAAATAACTATTTTTTTTTTTTTTTTAGCCAATTTCGGCTGTATAAGCATAGATTAGTGGTGTGCAAATGGGATCGGGCTAAAAATATAAAAAAATAAGCATTCTAACCAAAATCACTATTTTGCCATTATATTCAATGTCAGGCAGAAGACAACATGGCCAGTGAATAGTGGTTGCTAAGGGCTCAGTATGGGACCTGTAACTATGCATTTGCAGGCAATCCTATGCAAATGAGGGGAATGATACTGAATCCCAGATTTTCCCCTCAACAGTCAGCACCCAACAGTGTAAGTGCAGGAATAGCTTGGTTCAAGCCTAAGAGTAAGCTGACATCATAGGTAGGTGTGTCAGGCATACTGTAAGTGGACTGGAGCTCTGTGTCTCGGGTTTGCCCTTAGCTTAGCAGAGCTAAGCAAGGGGGTGTTTCTGAGGCTGCCTAGCATTCTTTACATTGCCTAACCGGGTGTGCGCGCCATGCACCGGGTTTTAAAGGAAAAAAAAAAAGTAAACCAGGAAGTAGCAGCTTTGTGCACATTTGAGCACTGTGTTTGCAAAGCGCAACCCTGGACTTAAACAGGAAGGCAATGGGAATGGAAAACCATAGTAGGAAGGTAATCAAGGAGAACTACCTTAGCTGGCAGGTGAAATGTATCAGAATCAGCCAATTACACAGGCATCAGCCCAGCCCAGAACACTACTATAAACTATGCAAAAACCTTTCTCTCTGGTTTTTCCCACATACTCTACACCACCGGTGAATACAAGTGGGGAAATTTTAACAAACAAAAACAACAAAATGATAGGGGCTGCAGTAGCTATCATACATCAACATGTGGAAGAGGCTGAAGGTGGTGCAAATGAGAATACTGTCGACCAACCAACAGTGAGGAGACGGAGAAGAGTGTACAGACCCAGGGTATCCTACAAGGGGCTACATGAGCTGGAGATAGTGGAGCGCTTTAGGTTGGACAGGGACCTCCTATAGCAAATTGTTGAGCTGTGCTGGCCACACCTGACACACAGAACAGAGGGGAACCCATCTCAGTGGATACCAAGGTATGTGTAGGCCTAAGAATACTAGCCACAGGTACCTTCCAAAGGCCAACTGGGGATATCATGGGGATCTCACAGGCATCAGCATCCAGGGTACTCCACCAGTTCCTGGATGCCATGTCAGCACATGCCGATGGGCATGCATATTTCCCCAACACCCGTGAGGCATTGGCCAGAAATATGCATCTCTTCCACCAAATAGCAGAATACCCAGAGGTAGTGGATGCTATAGACTGCATGCACATATGCATCAAAGCACCACCCAGTGAGCAGGGTAGGGTCTACATCAACTGCAAGGGCTTCCCCTCCATCAACTGCCAGGTCATGTGCGATGCCCAGGGCATTATAATGAATGTGTGTGCTGGCTGCCCTGGAAGCTATCATGACTCCCACATCTAGCATCTGATGCAGCTGTACCAGAGATTTGTCATTGGGGACATCCCTAATGGTCAACTAGTGGGGTATGCTGGTTACGCACTGGAGCCATGGCTGATGACACCCATTAGAAATGCACACACACCTGAACAAGAACTCCATAATGAGGCACACGCACAGACCAGAATTATTATAGAGCATGTGTTTGGGATGCTCAAGTCATGGTTTCAGTGTCTGGACACATCTGGTGGAGCCTTGCAGTACTCACCAGCTATATGTACTCAAATTGTCATCGTATGTGCCATGCTACACAATATTATCCTGCGTAAACAGCTGCAGCAGGAACAGCATGCGGCAAGGCCACACAGCCCCCCACCATTGCCAAGGCCTGCAAGGCACAGAGTGACTCAGAGGAGGAACAACCTGAGCTTGCCCCAGTAGGCAGAAGGAGGCTTGCCCAGTATGCCCTGGCCTTGGCAAAGAGGCAATGCATAGCACATACACTGACACAGTAGGGACCCAGGGAATGACACCTCTCTCTGACTCGCACATACAGTAACAGGGACGCCAAACATGACACTACCTGTGCTCAATCATGTATAGGGGGTATACTATGTGCATCCAACATAGACATCCCTCCAGCACCATCCTCAATACTGGCACAGCCACAATGTAAGTCACTCTTCTTACCAATTGCCGAATGGAGTAGTATGTGTTGTTACCTGTATCTGTGGTATTGGTTGTGAGCATGCAAGGGAATCATGTGGCTGGATGGGATGCCAGCAGATAGTAGACACCTATAGTGGCAGCATGAGATCTGTAGCAAATACTGGTACCACCACAGTAGCCAGTACTACACATGGTGACAAAACCCACTGCTGGAAATGTGCTGGGCCACATGTGTCCATATGACACACACATGCCAGTCAGGGAAGCCCACATACCCAACAACAGTCTTAGCTAGCAGGACAGGTATAGACAAACACAAAGGCTGTGCTAAGGCCTGTGAATGATGGCTATGGGTACCCCCCAGGCCTGCACAGACAGACTACATCAGGTCAGGCAGTGGGATGTTAGTTCTGAAGGGTAAGAAGTCAGAAACTGATATGTAGGTCATTCAAACCTAAGACCTGTAGTACATTGATATGCCTCTAGTCAGCATGATAGGTTAGAATACAGAATGAAATGGAGTACCTGACATACCAGTACAGTCATAGCAAATGTGTACAAGTGTCAGGTGTGCCCCTCCCAATCCTATGTAGAAATGTAGTAACAGTCTGGTGTGCCCCCCCATTCGATGTAGACACGCAATAACAGTCAGGTGTGCCCCCCCCCAATCCTATGTAGAAATGTAGTAACAGTCTGGTGTGCCCTCAATCCGATGTAGACACATTGTAACAGTCAGGTGCGCCCCCCACAATCCTATGTAAAAATGTAGCAACAGTCAGGTGTGCCCTCCCATAATCCTATGTAAAAATGTAGTAACAGTCTGATGTGCCCCCCCAATCCGATGTAGACACGTAGTTATAGTCAGGTGTGCCCCCCAATCCTATTGTGAAAATGTAGTAACAGTCTGGTGTGCCCCCCCAATCCAATGTAGATACGTTGTCACAGTCAGGTGTGCCCCCCCGAATCCTATGTAGAAATGTAGTAACAGTCTGGCGTGCCCCCCCAATCCTATGTAGAAATGTAGTAACAGTCTGGTGTGCCTCCCCCAATCCAATGTAGGTACATAGTAACAGTCAGGTGTGCCCCCCCCAATCCTATGTAGAAATGTAGTACCAGTCTGGTGTGCCCCCCCAATCTGATGTAGACACGTAGTAACAGTCTGATGTGGCCCCCCAATCCGATGTACACATGTAGGAACAGTGAGGTGTGCCCCCCCAAATCCTATGTAGAAATGTAGTAACAGTCTGGCGTGCCCCCCCAATCCAATGTAGACATGTAGTAACAGTCTGGTGTGCCCCCCCAATACAATGTAGACACGTAGTAACAGTCAGGTGTGCCCCCCTCAATCTTATGTAGAAGTGTAGTAACATGTATATGTAGGTATAATACCAGTAGAGAACAGATTACTTGAGGTGGCCAAGGTAGCAGGATAGATTGTAGCATTTGTACAATATGCAGGTATGCGTGTGTTAGGCTGGTGTGTGTTTCATATTGTGTGAGAGTGGTCAGGATGTATTTATGCATGGTGAGGTTTGTCCTGGCAGCCATTGCCCAGTACTGCCGATGAGAGGGCCAAGTCCTCACAACTGCAATGCCAAACACAAGGCTCCCCAGTATAACACATTCTAGCAGTAAGCCATTGTAAATATATGGAGGTAATATGTGTCACCATCTGAAACATGGACATGGCATGACTGTTGGGCCAGATATATAAGCAGCACACAGGCGAAAGTACCGCAGAGAGACAGTGTATAATGTGTAACGGTTAAATGGACACACCCTTGGAATTGTACATACAGGTTTGCAGCACATTATCTGGGCTTGGGAATACCGATGTCATCTGACCAAACAATTGCAGATCACAAAGGTCATAGGAATGATGTATTGAGAAACAGCTGATGTCCCTGCACAAGCCAGCATAAGTGGAATGCCCCATGCATATCTGTCAGTCAGATGCAAGTAGTGTCCATAGCACACATGCAGCCAGCTCACCCATCCACCACACACAGGTACCTCTCCGGTCTTATCCCTGCAGTTGGGAATGTGCACAATATGACCCCCACCTGTGTATGGCAATAGCAAAGGAATGCAGCATGCAGTGCAGGTGTCCCATGCAGGTGTGTCCCTAGCTGTAAGCAGCATCCTGCCAGCATCCACACCACTTGATCAATACTGACAGAAAGTATTCGCATTAACACCTAGCACACCTACCCTGTCACCCCAGGGAAATATATGGTATGGCAGTCTGGGACTGTAGGACTGACAGAACCTAATGGCCTGCTACAGCTGGCCTACATCACTACCAAATGGCCTACAGTCCTCTACCAAATGCCTGTTTCTCACCCGTACTGCCAATAACAACATAACACAGTCCACAGAACCCATATGCAAGGCCATGTGGACAAACCACAGTAACATATCCACCATGTCCCACTGCATGAACTGTGGACCAACACCAATACATTGCTGTGATGAGGTGGTAACTATAGGGAAAGTATCAGAGAAAGTTTGCATAATGTATGAAAGAGGATAGAATAATGGGGGGGGGAGCATGGTCAGCATGAAATGTGCAAACTCCGAAACACTGCCGTGTGCACATACTATCCCTGGTTGCAAACACAAGAATGGGTGGCTGCAAACCTGCTCGTAAACCATAACAGGGGTAATGTCCTGACTTATGACCCCTGCCTCTGGGTAACCTGTGTGAATCTGTACAGCTGTGAGGTTTTGCCACAGCAAGATAAGGCCATACTGTCACGTTGATAGATGTACAAGTATGGGATCCTCTGCCACCACTGTACCAAGGTGCTGAACCAGTTACACAGACCCAGCAGCAAGTGACTGCAGCTCCCCCTCCAGAATGGCATTAGTTTGTAGGAATATGTAGGAGTTTAACCACAATACTGGACACAGCTGCATTCACCCTGTGCTCCCCAGGACACTGCTGCGAGCAGACATGCCTACCTGTAGCACTTGATGACATAAAATATCACAGTGTATGACAGTACACATGTCTGGATATCTCTGCTAACACCAGGACCATGTAGCAGAAGCAGCACAGACACAGTTACCTACAGTACCCACTATCCCTTCCCAGTTTGACTGCATATTGTCAACTGATCTACAGATATCCTGCAGAAACAGTTTGCTAGCTGTAGGTGTAGAACACAAAAGTCTGCACTGGAGTACAATCTACCTGGAATGGATCCACACATTCAATACAGAAGGGCATACTGGGCATGCTCCCACACTTAGGGAAATTAAGGCAATGTCAGACAACAAAATACTGAAAGGTCATGCTGGGCATGCTCACACACTTAAAGAAATGAAGCCCATGTCTGGCAACAGCAGTGGACCATACATATCTGACAGTTGCAGATGTTAGTGCATACACTCCTCAGTATGCACCAGTCATGCTTTGCACACACATTGGATAGGAATACACACATATATCCACAGACAACACACTATAATATGCCAAAAGTACACATACATAAATGTGTGGAAGAGAGTGACAGTGACAAGGAGCCTTCCATCATGAGCCTGTCTCACCCAGCACAAAGCCAAATGGCTACAACCACATGATGTGCAAATGTTACTCACCTAAGAAATTAGCCTCTGGAATCCCTCAGCATTATATACTCTGTAGTGATAGTTCTGATTGTGCAACATGACTGTACAAGGCAGTAGTCATCTAGCAGTTGTATACACATACCTGCGGAATATAAACCCTTGTGTGCCTGAGTGTGGTGTGTCTATGTCTAGATGAATGGGTTATGGCCCATGCATACACACTGCCCTCCCATTGCCTTACTTTGGCAAGCCTGCTGATGTCAGTCACTTTGAAATACACCTTTGGGGAAGGAGTAGTCCAGTAATCTCTGTGGCACATCCTATAACTGTGTAATGCTGTAGTGTGATAAACTAGTTAGATAGAGTTCTAATCCCAGCTGTGGCAACTGTGTGTATTTGTCTGTGTAGGGGTCAATGCTTTTTAGGCTAGTCACACTCACTACAATTCAAATGGCCTACTTTGGCAAGCCTGCTAATGCCATTCACTTTGAAATACACCTTTGGAGAAAGAATAGCCCAGTAATCTCTGTGGTGTGTCCTATAACTGCATAATGCTGTAGTGTGCTAAACTAGTTAGGTAGGAGTTCTATTCCTAGACATGGCAAGTTTGGATGGTTGTGTGTTTGTTTGTGTAGGGAACAATGCTTTTGAGACCATTCACAATCAATACAACCTCCACTGCCCTTCTTTGGCAAGTCTGCTGATGTCATTCATTTTGAAATACAGTTTTGGGGAAGGAGTAGTCCAGTAATCTTCGTGGTGCGTCCTATAACAGCGTAATGCTGTAGTGTGATACAGCTGTTCAGTAGTGGTTCTATTCCAAGATATGGCACGTGTGTGTTTGTCTGTGTAGGGAGCAATGCTTTTGAGGCCATTCATAGTCAATACAACCTCCATTGTCCTTCTTTGGCAAGCCTGCTCATGTCATTCATTTTGAAATACACTTTTGGGGAAGTAATAGTCCAGTAATCTCCGTGGTGCGTCCAATAACAGCATAATGCTGTAGTGTGATATAGCAGTTCAGTAGGGGGTTCTTTTCCCAGACATGGCAAGTATGGATGTTTGTGTATTTGTTTGTCTGTGTAGGGAACAATGCTTTTGATGCCATTCAAAGTCAATATAACCTCCATTGCCCTTTGGCAAGCCTGCTGATGTCATTCATCTTGAAATACACCTTTGGGGAAGACGTAGTCCAGTAATCTCCATGGCACATCCTATACCTACGTAATGCTGTAGTGTGATAAACTACTTAGGTAGGAGTTCCAATCCCAGACATGGCAAGTGTGTGTCTGTGTTTGTCATTTGTATCCTGTGTGGAGGTGGCTGTGAGTGTGTAACAACTGGACTCATTGTGGAGTGCATTTTGCAAATTTTTTATATGGTGGGCCTATTATATATCACAATGTCCACCTTACAAGGATAACAGACGTCAAATATCCGAGAGGTTGGGGTGCCAATCCATACCCCTACATGTGACGTCCAGGCCTGGCGAACAAATTAAGCAACACTTGTATTACCCAGAAAACACTCTCAACCCATGTTTCATACATAAACACACTTGCCTAGGCAACAACCGCTTTGTTGGTAGTACCGTGCATATTGCCCACAGATAGTAACCATGGTGTGATTGCAGTGGACTACAGAGGGTATGGCACCCTGTCCCATCACTACAATAGGCACATAATTGCAGACAGTGCGCCTTCACTATGTTCCCCACTGGACGCCTGCAACAACTGTGGTGCCATCAAATGTGACCCACAAAGGACATACCATACCTTAAACACATGCCCTGTATGGACAGATGCCACTTACACCAGGGAATACCTGTATCATGCTATCAATGTAGGTGCAGGGTCAACCTGGTGTCCATTACCAGTTCCCGCCACATGAGGCCAGGACTGGCACATCTGATGATAACAATTTGTGAACACAACATGGGCCAAACACCCCAGGTACAGTTCCACGTGTCACTAAACATGCATGTGGGCCGTGTGCACATCCCAGACACTGTCCATGTCATGCACTATAGAACACATACGTGGCAAGCATTGCACAGCACTGGCCACAAACAATAGTAACCCAGGTGACTGAATGGTGAATACAATACCCATCTGTGTGGGCCAATCCAGACACTACACCCCTGAGCCACACTGCAGACCATTGTCATGTGGCCTGATGCCAAGGTATACCCTTCACCTAGCCTTGTACAGCCTTTTGGCACAGTCAACCACTACACACCTGTGAAGCAATGCACCCATGCATGTCAGTACTGGCACCCTGTGTCTGTGTGTGTGGAGTATGATGCTTTCGACCACATTCACACTTACTACAACTCCCATTGGCCTACTGAAGCAAGCTGTCTGATGTCAGATACCTTCACATACCCTTTGCAGATATATCATCTGCATAACCCCTGTGGTGCATGTGATACCTGCGCATTACTGTATTGTGGCAAACTAGCTAGTTAGGAAGTCTATTCCTGACCCTGTCAACTGTGTCAATGTGAGTGAGTCCCTGAGAGAGCGTGGCTGTGTTGACATTGACACCTGTTCATGTGGACAGGCACATGTACTACACCTACATTATAGCTACTATATCACTGTTACAGATGTCACTCACCATCAGATATACCTTTGGACAGCTCCCCAACATGTAAGCTATGTGGTGCATGCAATAACTGCATAGACATGTGATAGCAATACATAGTCAGTCAGGGGTTTAAAACCCCATACTGGTAGGTGTGTGACAAAAACATGCTTAGGTTTTACTCTCCCACCCCCTCCCTGACTTACTTTGTCTATGTCTGTCTCTCTCACTCCCTCTCTGGTGAATGTGGAGATGTACACCTGCTTTGCTTAGGCAGCAGCTTGTGTTTTGTAAGTGATGCTCATGATCAGCTGATGGCCTCTGCATGAACTGCAGTCCCCTTCCAGCTGATTGCATGTGGAACAACTGTGGTAACATTCCCATAGCAAATTGCATGGAAACACACTCCAATATCTAGGAACATCATGTGGGTGTTAGGCCTTTTCATTCACTGTGAGCAGGACCTCAATTTGGCATTTGGCAAACAGCATCACAGATGGTATTGGGATTTACCTCTAACAACATACACTATGGAAACAGGCCAACAGACAGGAGGGGGATGTGCCAGACATGACTACAGAATGTAAGGGTTGCTCTTCTGCATTTGGAGTAATGTCAGTTTAACAGGGTGTGTGTGGATATGGCTGGTCTACATGATTTAATCCCTGTCATGACAGTGTTATGTGTTTGAGGAAATTCCCATCTGTAGGGTTATCTGCAGACTGGGCAGTGTGTGAAGCCTTATGTTTCTTGTGTTACTCACAGAACACCTATCTTAGAACTGCAGATGCATAGTCTGAGGATTGCAGTCGGCACATTGTGACAGCCATGAGAGTTACTGACTTCATATCCCTCATAGTATATATGTCACAACAAACCCTGGTACGAGAGTAAATGTATGAGGTTATCAGAGCAACATGCCAATATTGCCCTAGTGTTTGTAGCTCCAGCCACAAGTCTGTCAACCTTTGTACATATGGCATGCCGTAAGAGGTGCATATGTTCTGTACACCATTATTTATTGACATCATACTTGATAACAAGTCAGTCAGATATCAGACTGCTAGACATGTTATGTATAGTAGGGTTATTTCTGAGGACATAACCTGGTCATTCTGAGGCTGTGTGTACAGTAATGGGGTCTTTGCACTTATGGTGATTGTCGACAGTATGTGTATTGTGCATACGTACCTTGGGCTGTGCACAGACTATGGTAGATGCCATTGTTCTTAGTCCTGTTCTATCTCATGTTACATGCTGCTCCAATGTATGGTACCCTTTTGGCTCACATGTCTGTAGGGCCAGACACACACGTGTCCAATACCACAGACAGGCATCGGACCACACTGTGTCATGACCCAGTGTATGTAGGGTTAGTGTGTGAGTGGCACATATGAGGATGGTGTTAATCAGACAGTCCATATAGTGTCATATTAAGCTTGCATACCATATGTGGCTGTGGCTGTGTTCACATTGGTTGTGAGTATGCACTTACTGACAGGTGTCTGTTACTCTGTGATGTGACATGCATATAGAGCCTGCTATATTTGCAGGTACATGTGTATTCCCCCATACAAAATGCAGTCCAGTGTTGTGGCAGTCTGCCTATAGCTTGCACAGGGCTTTGTGACATGCTTAGCAGCGTAGTGTAATTACCCAGTGTGTTTCTATGTCAATTTATTTGCAAGACATACTGCTGCCAGGCCACCATAACTGTTGTGTATTTCTGACAAAGCAGTTGGATTCTGTACAAATGTATGTCACTAAATACTGGGTAGTATGTGGCCATGAGTCCTCTGCACCACCAGGTATTATGTGTCAGGACAGATTGGCGTTTGTGAATGCATAAACTGTGTGGGCATATGTAGTCCAGTATTTATGTGATATGCCCATGTACAATGCTATTAACATCTCATTGTGAGGCGTGGCCCACATGTATTGCATAAAGGGGATTTGCGTACACCTCTGGACTGACCACAGAGTGCCAGACTGTCCACATATATTGGTCATATCTATGCTGTAGTCTACAGGATAATTACTGTGCTAGCAGTGGTACTGTACTATGATGTCCTTATGATGTCTGTCAGTACCCAATGGCATACATGTCAAAAGCAGATATGACCTCCCCCACACGACATGTCTGTTAAGACAACACCAGTTACAGTAGCAACAGTCTACATATATACCTGCAATACATACATGACACCCCCTTGCACTAAGACGTTGGGACTATTGGTGCTGAGGTAGGACTCCACTCCATGTTCTGGACATATGGTAAATATATATGTATATATACATACATATATGGATATATATACATATATATATATATATATATATATATATATAAAACAACTCAAATATATACATATACATGCAATATATGTTCACACACATAGACATATAGATATATATGCACATATATTTATGGATATCTACATATACATCGACCTAAATAGGTATATCTGATTAGATATGTATGCACATGTAGTTATAGATATCTACATATATATCAACATAAATATGTATATCTGTACACACAGGATGTGTATATATATATATATATATATATATATATATATATATATATATATATATATATATATATTTATACACAGAGAGATCGAAAATGGCCATATATATGATGCACTATACAGATGTGTAGACATACATATGTATGAATATACATGTGTATGTACATGTAGACATATATCTACATATGTATATGTATATATCCATATTCCTGTCATGTGTAAACCTTGTGTATACCTTCCCAGATGTATCTCATCATATGTATCTGATATGTGTATATTTAGATATAACAACATATGTGATGCAACGGTAATATCAATAACAAGTACTACACAATTGTGGAAGTCAAAGCAAGTGTTCAATACTATTCAATATGTGTGGTGACAGATATATTTGAAAAACAACTGTCTTCACAGTTGTCATGGCGTAGTGGTTACCTGTTGTGACTATAGTGTACAGGGTGCTGGGTTCAAGACCTGCAAGGGCTGTGTATTTTATTGCTGGGCAGAACAAGGGCTGTTGGATGCAGAGTGGTTAAGGTGGTTTTGAGCAGATTTAAGTGCATTTGCACTGGTTTACGCGAAGCTAAGTGGTGCTTATGTAACGTTAAACATAAGGGAGCTTACACCATGTAGGCTTTGCTTACCTGTGCGCAAATGTGCTTAACTGTAATATTGCAGCAATGCTGACACCTGCTAAGCATGGCTCAGCCCTGGTAACCAGTGCTCACATCCCAATCTGATAACATAGCAGGGTAATGACATCTGTAATAAGTGTATGTAATGCCATGTAAAATACATGCATCTATGTGCTGTTATTACAGTGGCAAGGGGTGTGAGTGTCATGTCTGGGACACTCAAGTATATAAGACCTGTACAGCATTGTTATCCATGTGAATGTGTTACATACAAGTGCAGTAACCCAGGTTATGTGCTGTCACACTGGCATGTAGTGTATCATGGCAGCTATACTGTTGACAGTGCTTTCCTAGGCAAGAGTAGAGTGTTAAATGTAGTACTGACAGCAAGCACACTTACAGACATAGCTCGACTCTGTGGTCTCACTGTCATGTTCCTGGTGTGTGAACTGTGTCACAGTATATATCCCCTACTAGATAATGATCTGACATGTGGGATGTAACTGTAGGCTACTGTCTGTACAGCACATGTCAGTGAGGGCTTCCAACATGTACTAATGGCATACATATTGTTGTCAGACATCTGTCGACACATTCATCCTACTGCATAGCTACTTGCCAAGCTGATGTCTGTCAGTCCCTGTACAGATGTGCAGATGGCAGGTATCCAGCTTGGATACGTACAGACAACCTATGCTTGACTGACACTGACATGTCTGCCCAGCTGTGTTATAACTGGCACATATAAGAGACAACACCCTGTATGCACCACATATTACAGGTACCTCCACTATACTACCACAGTCAACAGAACATGCTTGGGTACAGGTCTCCATCACAGACAATAACCATGTGTTGTAATACATGTTGCATACATGTCAACTGGATCACCTCAGTGCCCATTTGCAGGAGGCACCCTGAGGATTGGCTGATGCATGTCATCTCACCCTGAGGATCACCACAGTGGTGTCTGTTGATAGACTGCCTGCTGGCACATGGCAGGTGGTATGATACCACTGTACACACATCCCCTACACTACCCATCTCTCCATGGACAGTAGTCAGGTACACACCTATGAGCACCTGCAGCAATGCACCCCAGTGCTGACACATGTGTGTGTTAGTGCACCTGTAGTTGGGAATACCATGAGGGCCTTCACAACCACCGCAATACCCACTGCGATAGTGAAATGTGGCTGCTGCTGTATAGGACATCACATGTACCCTGTTACACTCCTCTCCCTAATGGCTACATGAGCCTTGCAGTACCAGCACAACAGTGTTGTAGAAATGGGTCGATAGGCATGGGATACCTATTGAGTTCTGGCAAGTGTGTGTATGTGTGCATATCTGTATATCTGCAGGGTACAGCATTCCAG
>NC_056738.1:372770448-372853705 GCF_019279795.1 Protopterus annectens | reverse complement strand
CAGGTATATACATATTATTTTTAGAAAAGGTCCACAATCTCTAATTCTGCTTCCTGCACAGCTGCAATGTTCTGCCTTGCTACAACACAGACAGGTGCCACATATGGACACAGCCTAGCATTAGGGGGGTATATATGTGTGTGTGTGTATATATATATATATATATATATATATATATATATATATATATATATATATATATATAGGGTCAGACTGCAGGTAAGCCTATTACACACCTATGGCATTTCAGCCTGCTGCAATACATGTTAACCTGAGTGTCCTGCAAGTGGTGGTCTCTGGAACCCACATGTCAATCATTATGGCATTACTTCCACCACCAGCTATTGGCCACAGTAATATACATCCTTTCCATTACACAACACACACTATGTTGGCTTACATCTTGTCAGTCAGTGCTGCTCTGCACAGTTGATGGGTATGGCCCACTACCCACAGAGACAGACTCTATTGTCCATAGCAGTTGTTCAGCTGAACATCATTACAACAGCAATACCTGATGGCACATATATACCATTCCACATCATATATCCCAGTATTATGGACCAAGTTCTACAATCAATTACATGCATATATACTTCACATACCTGTTGTGGGAATGAGGTCTGTTGTGGATGGTGTCCTTGTAGGAGTTTTTTTTTAATTTTATCCTTGGCTTTGGCCTTAGCCTGCTTTCTTTGTTTCTGTTTTGGTTTTGGTTTTGGCTGTGGATCTGGTTTCTCTTTCTCTCTCTCTCTTTCTCTCTCTCTCCAGTAAATGGATTGAGCTGCTTAGAATAGATTGCAGCATGGCTTTTGTAGGTGATGCACATGATCAGGTGATGGCCTCTGCACCAGTCAGAGTCCTCCACTTGCTACCTGCATGCAGCATGCTGTGTAGTACTTTGAATTACTACTGTCATGGCAACCCACTACTATAAATCCCTACATCATGTGGGCATGGTTTCTTTACCTTTCCTGTATGGTGGACATCCTTCCTGTGTGTGGGCAGCAGTGTTACAGAGAGCAGGTAGCAATACCTCTTACAGGAGAACTTGCACACTCAGGCCGGCTACATATTTGTATGAGGTTCCAGAACTACAAACAGAGTGCGAGTAGTGTTGTTGTACGCATAGCACCAGTGTTACAGGGTTTGTGTGTACACACTAGTTTAACATGGACTGCAGTCTGTCTGCATAGCTCTCAACTGTGGGCCTATCCATCCACTGGGCCAGAGGTGCCTCCCACCAGTGTCTTTGTCTGTCCACCACATAGGTCTGGTGGTCAGATATAATATGTGTGTGTGTGTGTGTTGTGTGTGTAATGTGTGTGTGTGTGTGTGTGTGTGTGTGTGTGTGAATGTGCTCAGCACAGGACACATCATACGTGCATTTCTTGGACTTCATATCTCTCCTGAATTAGGGGTATGTTGCAGACTATCCTGTAACACCAACAACTTGCTTAGTGTATGACAACACTATTTCACATGTGGGTCTGTGTTCCAGCCTCTGTCCTCCATCTATATACCAGGCTTTGTCCATATGACATGCTGTCAGGGGTTGTTATGTAGTGGCCTGTGAGTATGTCATCATGCCATTCCTGCTATCATTCCACTGCTGTTGTGGCCCCACACATATTGTGGGGCTGGGTCCATATATGTGTGGGCTTCATCTGCACAATACATGTGTGCCCTTCTGCAGTCCAGAGGTCAGTGTATGTAACAGTGGTATATGCCCCTGTATGTCAGTCTGTGGGGGCGATGCACCATAACTACCCTAGGCTGTTACAACATGTGAGGGATATGAGGAGTAAGCTGCCTTAAGGTATCTGGATGTACATTACCATATAATTCACCTTTGGAAAATGCAGGCCTACTGCTTCCTGCCATACAGACTGTTCTGTTTGTCAATATGATTATGATGGTTTCAGTTATGTCTTGTTATGTAACAGATACATTCCATTGTGTCAACTGACATCTTTTCCCCCTAGGGATTGCGTACAGAGTGTAGGTAGAGTCTGCTGGACTATACATCTGCATTACTTACTGTTGATTGATTGTTATCCTGTGGCCCAGTTTGTCTCTACTGTTGTACTACTTGAAGGCTTTGGCCTGGACAGCAACATGTGTTATGCTTTCTGGATTACTGTATTAATTGATCTGTTTGAGAGTTGCATTAGTCTGTTTATATGTATTTCAAAGTCTAAACAGCTATATGACATGGCATATACAACTGTAATAGTACACAAATAAAGCTTTTTCATGTATGCAAACCTTTGACCTCTCTGTGGGCATATGTTTCAGGCAACAATTGTCTTTTGTATGGGTGGCTCATACAGTGTCCATTTGGTAAGGTGGCAACTGTAGGAATATTGGCTGTTCCATATGGCGTACACCATCTAAATATGTATTTTCCTATACATATCTGTGTGTGTGTGTGTATGTTTAGTTACATACACATATATATATATATATATATATATATATATATATATATATATATATATATATATATATATATGTGTGTGTGTGTGTGTGTGTGTCTGCATATATGTGCGTGTGTATATGTATCTTAGGAATGTTTATTGCTTCCACATTGTACATTCCCTATGGCAGCCAGACTGTACTGCATATGTTATTCATACCAGCCTGACATCATACAGGCGGGATGGATAACTGTTAACATCTTGTGCCCATGTTGTGTTGGCTCCTGGTTATAGTACTTGCAACATTTGGTACTGTATTGCAGGACAGACCTGTTTGGCTGTGGGGTGGGGGGTAATATCAATATGTACAGGACATATGTGGCTTAGGTCTCCTCACCCCCATTGACGGTGCCTGTGGTCATAAAAGTATTTATGTTCTCTTTTATATCTATAGCTATATATATATATATATATATATATATGTGTGTGTCTATATCTTTATCTATCTATATATATATATATATATATATATATATATATATATATATATATATATATATATATATATATATATATATATATATATATATATATATATATATATATATATATATATATATATACATATATATATATATATATATATATATATATATATATGGATCTAGGACTTTTGATCGAAAGATCAAAATGAATCCATTAAAAACACAACATCTACTTGAATGCAGGGGAAAGCCCCTGCTGCATATTCAAGTACTTTAATATTCTCATTCCGCGGTCGCACTACAGTGGGGAAAAGGGAATTTTCCTTTACCACACCGCAGTATGACCGGAACAACAAGCATACTTACGTGAAAGTGCTACTTTGGGGAACAGCACTTTCGCGGAAGTATGCTGATCAAATCGGGATTCAGTGAAAGATGCAGTCGAGCATCTGTATGGATCCCATATAGATATATATATATATATATATATAGATATAGATATTTATATATCTATATAGACAGAAATATATATAAAAGCACAAGTGCTATTGCAACCTGATCGTACCTTTTTTGCTGACTGTAATGGGACTTTGTTACATTTTTTTCACTGAGGAGCTTTTCTCCCTGGGTCTCTGCTGAAAATGAGCCAAAAGCTCAGTCAGACTGACACAGTTAGCACATGTAAAATAAATAAATACATTCATAAATATGAACATATACATGTTTAAATACATTTCCTGTACTGTTGAATGACTGTGCTGGATGATATGTTTGTGAAAACATCAGAGTTATGTATATCTAACATGGATTAGTGGTAAATCCCTTTGGTTATGGTGTGCAGGGTCCTGGGTTCGAGCCTTGCAGAGGCTATTTTGTTGCTGGGCAGAACAAGGCCTGTTGGATATAGAGTGATTAAGGCACTTTTAAGCAGTTGTAAGCAGGTTTGCTTGGGTTTGCCCAGAACTAAGCACTGCTAACTTCCGGTTACATTTTCTTAACCTGTGTAGGCATTGCTTGCCCCCACGCAAACAGGCTTAAACCTACTTATATCTACTTAAAAGTGCTTACTCCCGCTTACCCCCATGCTAATTTCTTTAAAAGAAATGAAAAAGGGTTGATAGAAGAGTGCTGAAAAAGGGGCACAAAGAGAGGGAACGATAGTAGGGAAAATAGCTAGAGATGTGCAGGAAGGGTGTAGGGAAGGTCCATAGCTGCCCATTTCTTCTACAGCAACAGCTGTGCATATACACTGAATTTGGAGATAGATTTGGACACTCATACCCCTGAGAGAGGGGTGAGGCCAACAATAATATGTTGTTAAGCCAATTAGACCAGATTACATGTGTCCAGTGGACATGTACAAAATGGACAGTATGTATGGGGGCGAGATTTTTTTTTTGGGAACAGATTGCCTTTTTTTTCAGGTGAGAGTGGGATGTTGGGGAGGGACAGTATGCATATTTGGGGAGGTAGGTTAACAGACAAGATAAACAAGACACATACAGGGGCAGTATATGACAAATGTGGGGGGTAAACACCTTGATGTGGAGGGGTGTTGAGAAATCGGAAGCCCATGAGTCCCCTAATGCAAACAGTGGGACTGAGGTCCCCACCCATGGGCAGTCACCACTGCACCTTCACAGCCCCGAAGGTGGCTGTGCTGGGGGCTGAGTAAGGGGGCCAGGCTGACCCTCTAGCTGTGACACACAGCCCTCATACTGGCGTAGCAGATCTCCAACCTCTCTGCAGAGCTCGCTATGCACCACAACCCGGACCTGGCGACGGGTGACAGGTTCCTCACCACGCCCACTCCCAGGGGGGTGAGCCCCATCCCTTGAGGTGATTCCACCTGAAGATGGTGCAGGACCAATGGACGAGGAGGTCCTGGGTTGGCCCCCACATGTGCTGGTGCCTGGTGCCATGGCCAGCTGAGGTGGGACAGGTGGGTGCGCCGGGACCGGCCTTCCCAAACGTGCATGGTGTTTAAAGTTTATCAACATATGTGGGTTAGTAATAGTCAACACATTCCAGGATTAGGTATAAAAGCATGCATAGATATTCCCATTAACCCAAACACTAGATATGGAACAGTTACATAGCAAACAGAACACATGCATATATGGGCCACAGTGTTCATTATAACAGCATGCAGGTACATTGATGGCAGCATGCCACCAGTGTGGGAGTATTTCAACATAGCACATGCAAAGAAACAAATTTAAATATTTATAAAGCAATAGGACATATGTCCCAACAGTAGAGTTAAGTCAGCACATACCAATTGAGTTGTGCATTTAGTTTATTGTTGCAGATATGGAGGGGGGGAGAGAAAGATGTCAATTAACAACTAGTATATTCCTGTAATTCGCATTACTTTCCTAGTCAGTGCTGTGATCTGTACCTTACAGGTATTAGTACACTATCCTATTGCCTTGGTTTGGACAGTGGTATGGCTGTCAACAAGTATATACATGAACTGGTTTTACCTGCTATATACACCTCGTACCTTGTATACCTGTGGAGGTATTGTTTGTTAACACTACCTAACTGTTTCTACACATACTCCCAGATTCTGGGTTGATGTTATGCACATACCTGCCCATCTCTTTTTGTACACACTCTGGGCATGTTTTCACCACATGCAGGTGAACCAGGACATATTTCGACTATTGCCCTTTTAAATCTTTAGTGACTTGTACAATGGCAGGTTTGTTTTATTTGAGATTTTCCAAATATGTACAGGTCCGACAGTCAGTTATACAACATGAAATGCTGCCGACATGTCAGAAATTAGCACACTGATATGGCAGGGGGCTGGGTAACAGCCAGCAGATATAGGCTGAATAACTGTACATTCTGGACATTTCTGTACACTTGGGGGGTATGATTCTGCATACAGCTTACTACCACTCCCAGGATTTGAACCATGGCTGTGTCTGCTAAAAATAAAACACTGTCCATCACAGTTGAATGTGCTATATAGGTATTGCTGTGTATCTGTTGTCTGATTTCTGTCTATAATTCTCCTGTGGTTTTACATTCTGACCTTGTAATTACAACATTCTTATACAGGATTTCCTAGACAGTTGTATTATGTAGTACAGTGTGAGAGACAGTGATGAATAATACTTATTTTATTTTATTTTTATTTTATTTTACATTTGTTGACTGGGATAGTCTGACTGGATGCATGTCCATTTTCAGCGGAAGGCCGGGGAGAAAAGCTCCAAGGGAAAGCAGATACAGCATTACATAATACCAGCATTACATATTACAAACAGACTACTTACAGAGATTACATAAGTAAGCAAGTTAAACAAGTTCCACAGGTTAGAGTTAATCCTGAGCATAAGTCAGGATTAAATTAAATTACACAGTATGCTGGTTAACAGATTTTTACACATTCTAGAGAGAGTTAGCCAGGCTTGATACATTGACATAGCCAGTTAAGAGACAAATGTTGTTTGAGTCTAGTTTTAAATTGACCTAAGGTGGAAAGTAAGGTAATATCAGCTGGAAGAGAGTTCCAGGATCTACTTACAGAGTTTGCAAAGAGAGAGTCACCGGCTGTGTTATTAATTTTGCTAGTCTGAATTAGTAGTTTGTTAGAGGATCGAAGCAGTCTAGGATTGTTATAGGGGGTGATAATATGTTTAAGTGCAGGAGTATTGTCCAGATTATACAGGATTTTATAGGCCATAATCAGTTGGTTATACTGGATTAGGCTGGGTAGTTCAAGCCACCCAAGCTGATTTAGATTGATGCAATGATGTGTCCTAAAAGGCAACCCAGTTGCAAACCTGGCAATGTGGTTGTAGCAAATTGAGAGTTTGTTAAGGACAGTCTTGTTTAAATTCGAGAGTAGAGGGGATGCATGTAGAAGGGTTGAAAGAAGGTGAGAGCGAGCTATGGCAATTTTAGCTGGAGGGGTTAGGAAGGGCATTTCCTAATAATACCTTATTATTCTGAGCAACTGCAACACTAGCAATACCATACAATACCCGAGTAAACAGTACCAGTACAGGATATCAATCTTTTATTGATAGGCACAGTGTTCGTATCTGACAGACCTGTGGGAGCAATGTTTGTTAGCACTACCTGCATGTTGCCACACAAATTATCAGTTTCCACATTAGTATTATGCACATATGTCTCACTCGGTTACTGTACATACTCTGGTCACAGGTTGACAACATGGGGGCAGAGATGGGACATAGTTGGCTGCTTACACTCATAACATTTTGGTGGGTTGCTAGAGTGACAGGTTTGTTGTTGTACATGTCTGACAATCAGCTGTATGTCTTGTTTGCTGCCCAAACATCTTGGATCATCCCACTGATTTGCCAGGAGTACAGGGTGACAGGCAGCAGCTATGGGCTAATTTAATGGACATTCTGGACATTTCTGTACACCTGTGGGGTATGATTCTGCATACAGCTACTACCACTCCCAGGATTTGTACCATGGCTATATGTGCAAAAAATACAACAGTTCACATCGCAGTTGAGTGTGCTATTTGGATTTTGTTGTCTTTTCTTTCAGTGTTTTCTAAGTCTCTCTCAGTTGTACTATTTGACCTCTTGGGATTACAACTGTCATATACAGACATTCCTACACAATTTATTTATGTAGCACAGTGTGGGTAACAGTGCTTACTACAACAGTACTATTAAGTGATTGCAACTCTACATTACCATATGATACCAGAGTGAACACATGCAATCCAGCAGTTAGACCTTAATTGTCAGGCTATTATGCTTTTATTTACATACAAACTATATGAGACTCTTCCTGCCCTATTCTTTGGTGTATGCAGTACTTGCCTTAAACAATAAAGGTTTTATACAGGCAATTAACTTACTATTACTTTTAGATTTATTTCCTGTGACAGTACATGCAAGAGTTTTACTAACCTGCCTCACGTCACAACCAATGAAGTCTACAGCCATGGGCTTCCTGGTTCATAGCCCGCTCACCTGTCACTATAAAAGATATAAGAGGAATATTTAGCCATACTTATTCATAATATACATGAGCTGGCAATTATTAAACAGATAGTGGACTGATACTTACACATGGCTGGAACATAGTAAGGCCTGACCTGCTCACCAGTTCAGGGTATGCCAGTGGCACTGGTGAGGTGACGGGCGAGATGGTCCTAGGCTTCCGCTTTGTATTGGGAACCCTGGTACTGGCCCTGTAGCAGTCTCTGGTCATGGTCTTTCACAAGGAGTCCTGCCATGACTATGGACTCCTGGATGCCCTAGCGTTGCACCCAAAAGCACACACCCTCTCCCATTCCAGACATAGTGCCTAGAAGGGGAAGCTACAACCATTTATGAGATGTATTCCTGCCTGTTGGGTTTAAATAGGACTGGTTTCCTGCACTTTGCTGTGATTGGACAGTTTTGAAGAGGCTAAGCTATGGGCAAACCTGCTTACCTAAGGTTGGCATTGCTTAAAGGGGTATACCAATGGGCAGACTGAGTTAGCTGACCTACACATTACTTACACTTACTAAGCTGGGCTGTGCAATGCACAGCATTGCTTAATATTTAAGTTGCATTATATTTGCATTGTGGCATTGATTTATTATTCATTATATGTTATATATGTGTTTGGTATCCATGATTCATGTGTACGTACACTGTATGGGGTCCTTGTGTTTATTAGGGGATTTCAACACTTTATTAAAATGACACCTCACATCTGGGCTTAATGCAGTACTCCAGTTCACAAATTTATGTCCTGTAGTAGGTTATACAATATAAAACTGTATATAGATTCCTTTCAGATGTTCAGTTTGTATTTCCTATAGTGAGGATTTGTTTGGTGATAGCTCAATCTTACGTACTGCTGTGTTGTCGTAGTGGTTAACTACTGTGATTATAGTGTACAGGGTCCTGGATTCAAGACCTGCAAAGGCTGTTTATTTTGTTTCTGGCCAGAAGAACAGCTGATGCATACAGATTGATTAAGGCACTTTTAAGCAATTGTAAGCGGGTGTGCTCGGGTTTGCACAAAGGTAAGCAATGCTAACCAACGGTTAAATATGCTTACAGAGTATTAGCTTCAATATTGCTTAACCTGTGTGCAGATTGCTTACCCTCATGCAAACGGGATTAAACCCGCTTACTACTGCTTAAATATGTTTATTCCTGCTTACTACTGCTTAAATATGCTCACTCTTGCTTACTAGTGCTTACACCCGCTTACCACCGCACTAATTTAGACAGTAATGTCTAATGGTTCTTGGGAAGGTGGTGGATTTAGAAACTGTATGGATTTATAATTCATTACACATTTTACCTTCCATTTGTATCCCTGATTCCTGTGTACATATACTGAGTTATGGGGCACTTGTGATTATCTGTGGACTTTGCAACATTATGACAATGACACCTCACATCTACATTTAATGCAGTACTCCAGTTCACAGATATATGTTATGTCGTAGGTTATGCAACAAAATAAATTGATCATAAAGTGATTTGGCATAGAAAATGTATTGTACCTGAGTGGGACTCGAACCGGGAATGACTGCTCGTAAGGCGAATGCTCTACCCACTGCATTATTGCTGTACTGCTTAATTTGCATATATCTTGCATTTTATCCTCTTGTGCCATTTAAGCTGCATTAACCGTAGCTAAGTGATGGGCAAACCCATGCAACTATGGTTAAATTTAATCTGTTTTATAAAAAAAAAACGTATCTTTACTGTTTTAAATATTGCTCTTGTAAACTTGGGGGGATGTTGCTGGGGGTATGTGAACACATATGAGTGGTCTTGCTGATTCTTATTAATACACTGCTGTTCTTCATTGCAGGGGTGTGTATATTCTGAGAGCTCTGTTCTCAGACATGCCCCCTGCACTCGTACACACTCCGTGTCCATTTAGGAGCTCAGGCAGCTTGCCTTCATTAATATGCATGGCGCGCTGCTGTCCTGCTCCTAAACGGCCACTTCTGTGCAGGACTAAGCTATTCCTACATGGAAGAATAGTGAATCCGGGGGGTAAGTCTATTCTGATTGAACTGCATCTATTATCTGGTACCAAAACATCACCAACTCTTGTATTGCACCTCACATCAATTCCTGCTGATACAATTTTAATTAGAAGCAAATGATATATTCTATAGCATTCAATTGCTCATGGCCAACCAAAAATAGGTAGTTTTTCTAAAGCATAATCTAAAACATACTTATAAAAATATATGAATCTATTTGACTTCATGATTTTCTGTATATTATACTGAAAAAAGTTTATTTTTTATCTGTAATACTGTACACATACATTATCTCACAATATTGAATGTCTTTTTGTAACAACTGTAAATTTTGCAGAATTTTTCTCCCCTACCTACACTGAAAGGAGCCATTTTTATGTCCTAGTTGTAATATCCTGGTAAATAAATGCTAAAAAATAAATAACAAGAAATAAAAAAATTCTCATTGTGTAGTATTCTGCATAATTCTTTTGATGTTGTATGATATGTAAAAATCAGTTTTAAGTGTTAACCAACCTATTTTATTTTCTACGAAAATATTCTACTTGTTTGTGTAATGACTTGTTTAAATGTATTTTCAGAGTTAAAATCAACCTGCTGATTTGCATCAGTCTGTTTTTTTTTTTTTTTTTTTGCTAAGGGTAATAATTCTCAATACTTTGAATGCAAGTAGCTATGACTGTATAAGCAGGAAATATAACTTTGCGCCTCCTTCCCCCAAAAAGTAAGATTTGCTTCTATCAGTAATTCTAGTGTTTGATAAATGTAACGGCCCCAGATTTAAAATGTCATTAGTGTTCAAATGTAACCAACAGACTAAAGATCGTGATTAGCTTTTCTACTCTTTCCCACTAATTTGTTGTCAGGACTATAATGGCAGAGCAAAGTGGAGGATCCTCATGAGGTGTTAGAAATTTGCTAAGCCATGTTGAAATTCAGTGTTCTATCAGCCAGGTGAGACAAGTGCTCTAAATTTCTTTAGTAATACAAATCATAGCAGTGGAGCGAACTCAATAAAAGCTCCCTGTGTCCACAACTATGTGTACAAACATGTTCACACACCTCTACTTCTTAAAGCATCATGGGGGATATGCACAACTCCCTGATAAAAATAGAAATGTTTCAGCACACTGGCTCCATTGTGGGCAGTGACATTGCAGTCTTTAATTATGCACTCAGGACAACAAGCCAGACTGTACTAGGCATGGACTTATGCTTCAGTCTTATTATAACCTCAGCATGCTATATGTAATACTCTAGCTTTTTAAATATTAGACTGGCTTCTTAAAGGTATCAGCTCTTGGAATGACTTAGCTGACGCACTGCATTGAATCTGAACTGTGCAGGAGGCAATGGTGAGAGGAGTTTATAATGTTTATGGTATTTTGATATTCCAGAAAATTGCATCTTTTGTATGTTCATACTTTACATTTTTATTATAAAACCTGTTTTGAGTAGTTGTGCATTTTGTTCGTGTTTGAGCATCTCTACATTTCCATTACAGAGGACTGATTTCTGGACATTAACTTGTTACAATGCCAGCAAGAGTTCTTCAGGTTTAATAAAATGTTTCCATTTTAATTGAAGTGCAAGAGTTACCAAGACATGTTTTACAGCTGACATCCAACTCTTTCAGAGAATGTTTATGTTTTGCAGCTATTTTACTTTTTTGCAGTTGTCAGCCATTATTAACATTTGGCTGTTTAATGTGACCTATTTTTAATAATGTGAATTTAAATAGGTGTTGTGATGGCTGTTTTCAATCACTACAATTTAAAGCTATATAATAATTTTCCATCTTTGTGACTTACAAAGTGTTTACTTATTTTTTATGCTGCTCACATGCATTTCAACTCCATATTTATTTGACTTTATTGTTTATTAAAGGTTTTAAACATTGGTTATTTTTACTTCAGTTTCTTTTTTTTATGGAGTGCATTTTTAGGGCACAATCTGACACCAATTGACTCCTCCTTTTCAGAGATTTTTTAAATACCAGATAGAGAATTTCTAGGGCACAAAATGACATCCTTGGCCACTCCTTTTCAGTTTTTCTTTAAATAATAGACTGAGGGTGTACCAGCAGAAATGTTCAGCCTTAATTGTATTCATACATGGTGGGGCTATTCAGTGATAACACATTTTGCAAAGCTCTGCTGTGAGCAACTCATTAATCAATAATAATATTTATCTGATTCTGCTAAGCTAGCTTACTTTAAGTAACATTATTAAATAAGTCAGATGTAGTTGATGAAATGTATATATTTTTGGACTGTGAAATTGGCTTATGAATTAACGTAAGATGTTAATCAAATGTATTGACCAGAATCTAGTATATTCTAAGCCTCACTATTCTACCCTTATCTAAAGCAACTACCTCTTCCCTCACAAACATGAGGTTTTATGATAGTTCTGCATCTGAAGTATTACTTTATTCCCCACTGGACTATTAGAGATATGTTGTCACACAATGATGTATTTTGCTGTACAGTAAGTCTATTAAAGGCAGATAAGATTGCACACAAATTCAGAGAAATGTCTGTGGACCATGGTAATGCATGGTGTATACATAACCTTCATACTTGTGCCTTGTACTGCAATATTAATACATCACTGGTGTTGCAAATACAGACTTCCCCGGATTCAGCAAGCCCTGCATGATGTGCAGGAAAAGTGCAGGAGCTCCAAGAGGCAATATGTCCGCCGTGCAATCCATGAATAAGCTGCAGGGACGTGCATGAGCACTCCTGCATGAACACAGTTCCTGCAAGCAAATTACCCCATTTGCAGGAAGCTGTCAGCCAATCATGCAGGACTAGTGTACTCTGCAGAAATGTACTCAGTTAGTAACCAAGTACATTTTTGTAAACTACAAAACGGAGCCATAACAGCTTCAAATAAAGTGTGTATATTATGGGAAACCATGCCTATGGCTAAATATATGGCCATTGGCATGGAAAACAGCTAGAAAAATAAAAAAAAAATAACTTTAATTTTTTTATCTGATTTTGGCTGTTTAAGCGTAGGGCAGCAGCACTCAAATGGGATCGGGCCGAAAATATAAAAAAATAACCTGAAATAAGCATTCTAACCACAATCAATATTTTGCCATTATACTCAATGACAGGCAGAAGACAACATGGCCAGTGAATAGTGGTTGCTAAGGGGGAGGCTCAGTGTGGGACCTGTAACTATGCATTAGCAGGCAATCCTATACAAATGAGGGGAATGATACTGAATCCCAGATTTCCCCACAATGCTAGTCAGCACCCAATAGTGTAAGTGCAGGAATAGCATGGTTCAAGTATAAGAGTTAGCTGACATCATAGGGGGTGTGTCAGGCATACTGTAAGCGGATTGCAGCCCTGTGGCTCGGGCTTGCCCTTAGCTTAGCAGAGCTAAGCAATGGGGTGTGTCTGAGGCTGCATAGCCCTCTTTCCATTGCCTAAGCAGGTGTGCGTGCCACACACCAGGTTTTAAAGGAAAAAAAAAAGTTAACCAGGAAATAACAGCTCTGTGCACATTTGAGCACAGTGTTTGTGCGGCACACCCCTGGGCTTAAACAGGAAGGCAATAGGAAGGGAAAACAGCAGTAGGAAGGTAATCAAGGAGAATTAGCATAGGTGGCAGGTGAAATGTATCAGAATCAGCCAATTACACAGGCAGCAGCCCATTCCAGCTCAAAACACTAAAATAAACTATGCAAACACCTTTCCCTCTGGTTTTTCCCACATACTCTACACCACTGGTGTATACAAGTGAGGAAATTTTAACAAACAAAAACAACAAAATGATAGGGGCTGCAGCAGCTATCATACATCAACATGTGGAAGAGGCTGAGGGTGGTGAGGATGAGAACCCTGTCGACCAACCCACAGTGAGGAGATGGAGAAGAGTCTACAGACCCAGGGTAACCTACTAGGGACTACATGAGCTGGAGATAGTAGAACACTATAGGGTGGACAGGGACCTTGTACAGCAAATTATTGGGCTGTGCCAGCCACGTCTGACACACAGAACTAACAGAGGGGAACCCATCGCAGTGGATACCAAGATATGTGTAGGCCTAAAAATACTAGGCACAGGTACCTTTCAAAGGCCAACTGGGGATATCATGGGGATCTCACAGGCGTCAGCATCCAGGGTACTCCACCAGTTCCTGGATGACATGTAAGCACATGCCAGTGAGCACGTATATTTCCCCAACACCCGTGAGGCATTGGCAAGCAATATGCGTCTCTTCCACCAAATAGCAGAATACCCTGAAGTAGTGGGTGCTATACACTGCATGCACATACGCATCAAACCACCACCTGGTGAGCGGGGTAGGGTCTACACCAACTGCAAGGGCTTCCCCTTCATCAACTGCCAGGTTATGTGTGATGCCCTGGGCATTATAATGGATCTGTATGCTGGCTGCCCTGGAAGCTACCACGACTCCCACATCTGGCATCTGACGCAGCTGTACCAGAGATTTGTCAATGGGGACATCCCTTACGGTCACCTAGTGGGGGATGCTGGTTATGTACTAGAGCTGTGGCTGATGGCATCCATTAGAAATGCACACATACCTGAACAAGAACTCCATAATGAGGCACATGCACAGACCAGAATTATAATACAGCGTGCCACGGTTCCATTGCCTGAACACATCCAGTGGAGCCTTGCAGTACTCACCAGCTACGTGTACTCAAATTGTCATCGTATGTGCCATGCTACACAATATGATCCTGCGGAAACAGCTGCAGCAGGAACAGAACGGGGCAGGGTCACACAGCCCCCCACCATTGCCAAGGCCTGCACAGGCACAGAGTGACTTGGAGGAGAAACAGCCTGAGCCTGCCCCAGTAGGCAGAAGGAGGAATGCCCAGTATGCCCTGGCCTTGGCAAAGAGTCAACATATAGCACATACACTGACACAGTAGGGACCCAGGGAATGACATCTCTCTCTGACTCGCACATACAGTAAAAGGGATGCCAAACATGACACTATCTGTGCTCAACCATGTATAGGGAGTGTACTATGTGCATCTGACATAGGCAGGCTTCCAGCACCATCCTCAATACTGGCACACCCACAAGGTAAGTCACTCTTCTTACCAATTGCCGAATGGAGTAGTATGTGTTGTTACTTGTATCTGTGGTATGGTTGTGAGCATGCAAGGGTATCAGGTGGCTGGATGGGATGCTAGCAGATAGTAGACACCTACAGTGGCAGTATGAGGTCTGTAACAAATACTGGTGTCCCCATAGTAGCCAGTACTACACATGGTGACAAAACCCACTGCAGGAAATGTGCTAGGCCACATGTGTGTCCATATGACACACACATAGGTTCATAAGTTCATAGGTAGGTACCAGGCTATCTGCCTGAAGGCATTTATATGCTTAGCCAGAATGTGTTGGCTTTCGCCACCCCCTTAGATTAATGCCCTGTGCCTCTGTCCAGCAGATCCACTGAAGTGATCCCCGGGGTAAACTTTCTGTTTCCCATCCACTCGTCAAAGTTTCTTTTGAAGAGTGTTAGCGAGGAGCTCTGCCTAATGTAGATTGGAATCTTATTTCAAAGCATGGGAAGTCTCTGGGACAGGAATCTATCCCTCCAGCACATCCTATTTATTGTTGTGGTTAGGTTTAGATCCCTAGCGCATGTGGCTCGAGGGGATAAGGTTTTCTTTAGGTGGAGGATGTCCATCAAGTCTGGGTTGGACATGGCCTTGTATGTCAGGCAGAGATCACCTCTGAGTATGCGGTATGCAACCGAGTACAGCTGGAGCTTCTTCAGTCGAGCTGCATAGGGCATCTATTTGAGGCTAGTGATCCTCTTGGTGAGGTACTTCTGTGGTCTTTCCAGCTGTTGCAGGTGTCTTGTAAGGTACATCCCAAATGGACCGTTGTACTCTATGATGGGTCTGATGAGTGATGAGTAGAGGGGCAAGATGACCTTTTTTAATCTGGATGCAAACCCTTTTGTGATTAGGTGGACCACGTAGAAGGATTTTCTAACCACTATGGCAATGTAATTATCAAAGGTAAGATTACTATCCACTTGGGTCTCCAGATCTCTTATTATGTCTTCTGCATTTAGGGGACTAACACCTATGTGGTAGTTTGTGGGTACTTTGTTTTCTTCCAAAGGGGATGACTATGCACTTTTTGTCATTTAGCTTGAGGCCATGATTTTGACACATTATGTCTTCTGCATTTAGGGGACTAACACCTATGTGGTAGTTTGTGGGTACTTTGTTTTCTTCCAAAGGGGATGACTATGCACTTTTTGTCATTTAGCTTGAGGCCATGATTTTGACACCAGGTATCTGTCTCAGTGAGACCCTTTTGGAGGATGTCTGTGTCAGCCAGGGAATCAATTATAGCCCCTAGTTTGCAGTCGTCTGTGAACTTGGTCAGCCATAGTCCTCCTGTGCTTGCCTGTACCTCTGAGAAGTATATGCCGAACAGGATGGGTCCTAGGACTGATCCCTGGGGAACACCACTTGTAACTGGTTTAGAGTCGGACCTAGCTCCTGCAACTCTTACCATGTGGGTTCTGTCTGTGAGTCAGTTGGCAACCCATCTTGTGATGTAGGAGTTTATGTTCAGGCTGGTGAGCTTGTCTATAATACCAGAATGGGGAATGGTGTCAAAGGCCTTAGCGAGGTCTAGGTAGGCTGTGTGTACCACCTTTCCCTGGTCTAAAGCCTTGGTAACTGTCTCAAAGAAGTCCACCAGGTTTAGGAGGCATGATCTGCCCTTAACAAAGCCGAACTGGGCAGGGTCCAGTGTTTGGAGGTTCCCAAAATCTCTGTTAATGAGTTCCATGATGATGTTCTCCATAGCCTTGCAGACCAAGCTAGTCAGGCTTACAGGGCGATAGTTCCCAGGGTCTGTTGTGGCTCTACCTTTGTGGAACGGAATAACTGTTGCTGTGTGCCACTCTATGGGTACGTAGCTTGTGGAGAGGCTGGGTTTGAACAGTGTGTTTAGGTGAGGGGTTAGTTCATCTTTGAGCTCATGTAGGACGCAGCCTGGGACACCGTCCGGTCCCATTGATGCTGTGTTTTTGGCTTTGGAGAGGGTTGTTTTAACCTGAGTGTCTGTGATTTCAGGGACGCTACTTTATTCTGGTATAGTTATGGGCCCTTTTGGGGGTGAGGGGGGGTGAAGTTTGCGCTGAACCTGTCTGCCAGGATGTTGGCAATATCGGTTTGTTCAGTGTATTTTGTGCCATTCTGCACTAACTCCGAGCAGATCTGAGCATTGCCACTTAGATTCTTGACATAGCTAAAGAATGCCTTGCGGTTTCTTTGGAGTCCTTGGCAATTTTTCTTTCAAAGCTCGCCTTGGATGATTTTATGAGGGATCATAGTTTCTTGCTGATACTGATCAGGGATGTCTTCCCTTCTTGGGATTTTACTCTTTTCTGTACTAGTTTCCTCCTTCTGTTGTATAGCTTGTTTATGGCAGGAGTCCACCAGACTGGTTTCCTTTTCTTGGAGGAGTGAGTCTTTGTTTTGCTTGTGATGGCACGATCCATGCATTCTTGTAGGTGCTTGTAGAATGCATTAGTAAAGGATTTTGCAGCTTGGACACCATTATCCTTCAACATGGGGGCTTTGAAACTTTCCACCTCAGTCTTAAGTAACGTGAAGTTTGCTTTTGAAAAGTTTTTCACAGTGGTTTCCTTGTTCGGGGGTGTGGATGGAATGTGGATATCCAAAGTGATTTGTTTATGGTCAGATCTAACCAGTGAGGGGTTGACCTCCGGTGTGTAACATCGGTCACCCATGTTGGTGATGACCAGGTCCAATATGTTGTCATCTCTGGTGAGAGTGTTGACCATTTGAACCAGGGCATTTGAGTTTATAAATTCTAGAAAGGTTGGGCAAGGGAGTTAGTACTTGAGTAGTTCTCCCAGTTAATGTTCGGGTAATTGAAATTACCCAATATTAGGGTGTTTGGTAGGATCTTTATGTTTCCCAGTTTTTTCCAGAAATGCAGAATGGGGGTCCTGGGACATGGTGGGTGATTTGCGGCAATTTGAATTGCAGTTTTGCTCATTGTTACTTGCATGTGGATGATCTCTGAAGCATCGTGATGTGCCACTAACCTGGAGGTGTGGGTATCCTTGATGAATATGGATACGGCCCTGCCTTTTGGATTTCGGTTTGGGTTCTGCGGCTGAAATGTATGATATGAGTTGTAGTCTGGTAGTGCTGGGGTGCTCTCTGGAGCCTTAAACCAGGTTTCTGTTACTGCACTGCATCCATTTTCTCCATACTGAGGAGTGCCTCGAGAGCGTGCATTTTGAGGTTTAGACTTCTGGCATTGAGTGGCATTACCCACAGTTTTTTGTTACTTGTTTTGTCTTTTGAGCCTTGCCTAAAAAAGGCACTATGGGGGTGGCAAGAGCCTTTGCCAGTATTCAAAAGCCTAAGGGTGACAGGTGCAAGCCATCTCTAGCAAAGCAGTGTGGCTTGTCAAGCATGTCATCCCAGGTGGACAAACACTGGATCCCCTTTGAATGACACCAGAAACTTAGCCAATTGTTGAAATTGGGAAATTTTTCTTTATACCGTGGTATCATTTTTGGTGAGGGCAGGATGCTACTCAGGGTCAGGGTCATACCGGCCTGGGCTACATGATCAGAGAGCTCTTCTATGTCTCTTTTCATGTAGTCCAGAGAGGTATGGCTCAGGTCATTCACACCAACATGGACAATGACAGAGTCATATTTGTACTTGTTCTGGAATGACCTGAGTGCTTGTGTTATGTGGTGGATCCTGGCACCAGACAGCCAGCTAACAGTAACCTTCTCCTTATTCAGTCTAGTGAGTGGGTCGTCAGTGTGCCTGACTATAGAGTCACCTATTACTAGTATGTTGGGTATGTTATTTTGCCTTAAGGGCTGTGATTGCATGGCACACTGGTTTTGTGAAGTATGTGGTTCATGGTTTGTGTTGGAGCATGGAGGTTGTTTGGATGTTTGCTTTGGAGGCATGCCAGTCAGGGAGGTTCACATACCCAACAACAGTCTCAGCCAGCAGGACAGGTGTAGACAAACACAAACAAAGGCTGTGTTAAGGCCTCTGAATGATGGCTATGGGTAACCTCCCCCCAGGCCTACACAGACAGACTACATCAGGTCAGGCAGTGGAATATTAGTTCTGAAGGGTAAGAAGCCAGAAACGGATATGTAGGTCAATCAAACCTAAGACCTGTAGTACACTGATGTGCCTCTAGTCAGCATGATAAGTTAGAATACAGAATGAAATGGAGTACCTGACATACCAGTACAGTCATAGCAAATGTGTACAAGTGTTAGGTGTGCCCCCCAATCCTATGTAGAAATGTAGTAACAGTCAAGTGTGCCCCCCATGCCTATGTAGACATATAGGAACAGTCTAGTGTGCCCCCCCAGTCCAATTTAGACACATAGTAACAGTCAGGTGTGATCCCCCCAATCCTATGTAGAAAGATAGTAACATCTATGTGTAGGAATAATACCAGTGGAGTACAGATTACCTGAGGTGGCCAAGGTAGCAGGATAGATTGTAGCATTTGTACAATATGCAGATATGCGTGTGTTAGGTTGGTGTGTGTTTCATATTGTGTGAGAATGGTCAGTATGTATGCATGGTGAGGTTTTTCCTGGTGGTCATTGCCCAGTACTGCCGATGACAGGGACAAGTCCTCACAACTGCAGTGCCAAACACAATGCTCCCCAGTATAACACATTCTAGCAGTAAGTCATTGTAAATGTATGGAGGTAATAATTCATAGTGTTCATAGGTTCATAGGTTAGTACTAAGCTAACTGCCCTTGCGAGCTATTTTAAGCCTAGCCAATTATCCCTTGTGAAACTCAAATCCTGCACATTGTGTTTGTATGGCAAACATCTTAACCATTAGGCCACCCTATGTGTCACTATCTGAAAGATGGACATGTCATGACTGTTGGGCCAGATATACAAGCAGTACACAGGCAAAAGTACCCCAGACAGACAGTGTATAATGTGTAACCATTAAATGGACACAGCCTTGGAATTGTACATACAGATTTGCAGCACATTATCTTGGCTTGTAGTTGGGAATACCGATGTCGTCTGGCCAAACACTCGCAGACCACAAAGATCATAGAAATGATGTATTGAGTAACAGCTGATGTCCCTGCACAAGTCAGCATAAGTGGAATTCCCCATGCATATCTGTCAGTCAGATGCAAGTAGTGTCCATAGCACACATGCACCCAGCTCACCCAACCACCACCCACAGGTACCTCTCTGGTTTTATCCCTGCTGTTGGGAATGAGTACAATATGACCCTCACCTGTGTATGGAAATAGCAAAAGAATGCAGCATGCAGTACAGGTGTCCCATGCAGGTGTGTCCCTAGCTGTAAGCAGCATCCTGCCAGCATCCACACCACTTGATCAATACTGACAGAAAGTATTGGCATGAACACCTAGCACACCTATCCTGTCACCCCAGGGGAATATACTGTATTGCAGTCTGGGACTGTAGGACTGATAGAATGCAACAGCCTGCTACAGCTGGCCTGCATCAAATGGCCTACAGTCCTCTGCCAAAGGCCTGTTTCTCACCCGTACTGCCAATGTATGTTATGTCATGGACTCTCAAATAGCAACATAACACAGTCCACAGAATCCATATGCAAGCCAATGTGGACAAACCACAGTAACGTGTCCACCATGTCCCACTGCATGAACTGTGTACCAACACCAATATACTGCTGTGATGAGGTGATAACTATAGGGAAAGTATCAGAGAATGTTTGCATAATGTATGGAAGAGGACAGAATAATAGAGGGGGGTGGGAGCATGGGCAGCATGGAATGTGCAAAGTCTGAAACACAGCCATGTGCACATACTATCCCTGGCTGCAAACACAAGAATAGGTCGCTACAAACCTACTCGTAAACCACAATATGGGTAATCTCCTGACTTATGACCCCTGCCAATGGGTAACATGTGTGAATCTGTACAACTGTGAGGTATTGCCACAGCAAGATATGGCCATACTGTCACGTCGATGGATGTACAAGTATGGTATCCTCTGCCACCACTGTACCAAGGTGCTGCACCAGTTATACAGACCCAGCAGTAAGTGTCTGCAGCTCCCCCTCCAGAATGGCATTAGTTTGCAGGAATATGTAGGTGTTCGACCACAATACTGGACACAGCTGCATTCACCCTGTGTTCCCCAGGACATCACTGCGAGCAAAAATGTCTACCTGACAGTACTTGATGACATAAAACATCACAGTGTATAACAGTACACGTCTGAATATCTCTGCTAACACCAGGACCATGTTGCAGAAGCAGCACAGACACAATTACCTACAGTACCCACTATACCTTGTGCCCAGTTTGACCCCATATTGTCAAATGATCTACACATATCCTGCAGAAACAATTTGCTAGCTGCAGGTGTAGAAAAGTCTGTACTGGAGTATAATCTACCTGGAATTAATCCACACATTCAATACAGAAGGGCATACTGGGCATGCTCCCACACTTAGAGAAATGAAGGCAATGTCAGACAAAAAAATACTGAAAGGTCATACTAGGCATGCTCACACAATTAAAGAAATGAATCCCATGCCTGCCAACAACAGTGGACCACACATATCTGACAGTCACAGATGTTAGTGCATACACTCCTCAGTATGCACCAGTCATGCTTTGCACACACATCGGATAGGAATACACACAGATATCCAAGGACAACACACTATAATATGCCAAAAGTACACATACATAGATGTGTGGAAGAGAGTGACAGTGACAAAGAGCCTTTCATAATGAGGCCTGTCCCACCCAGCACACAGCCAAATGGCTACAACCACATGATGTGTAAATGTCACTCACCATAGACATTTACCTCTGGAATCTCTCAGCATTATAGACTCTGTGGTGCTAGTGCTAACTGTGCAACATGACTGTACAAGGCAGTAGTCATCTAGCAGTTGTATACACGTACCTGTGGAATATAAATCTATGTGTGCCTGAGTGTGATGTGTCTGCCTCTAGATGAATGGCTTATGGCCCATGCATACACACTGCCCTCCCCATTGCCCTACTATGACAAGCCTGCTGATGTCAGTCACTTTGAAATACACCTTTGGGAAAGGGATAGCCCAGTAATCTGTGTGGTGTGTCCTATAACTGCGTAATGCTGTGGTGTGCTAAACTAGTTAGGTAGGAGTTCTAATCCCAGACATGGCAACTGTGTGTGTGTGTGTGTGTGTGTGTGTGTGTGTGTGTGTGTGTGTGTGTGTGTGTGTTTGTGTCTGTCTGTGTAGGTAACAATGCTTTTTAGGCTAGTCACACTCACTATAATTTCAAATGCCCTACATTGGCATGCCTGCTGATGTCAGTCACCTTGAACTACATCTTTGGGGAAAGAGTAGTCCAGTTATCTCTTTGGTGGGTCCTGTAACAGTGTAATGCTGTAGTGTGATATAGTAGTTCGGGAGGAGTTCTATTCCCAGGCATGGCAAGTGTGGATGTTTACTTGTCTGTGTAGGGAGCAATGCTTTTGAGGCCATTCACAGTCAGTACAACCTCCATTGCCCTTCTTTGGCAAGCCTGCTGATGTCATTCATTTTGAAAAACACTTTTGGGGAATGAGTAGTGCAGTGATCTCTGTGGCGTGTCCTATAACTGCGTAAAGCTGTAGTGTAATAAACTAATTAGGACAGAGTTCTATTCCCAGAAATGGTGCGTCCTATAACAGCATAATGCTGTAGTGTGATAAACTAGTTAGGTAGGAGTTCTATTCCCAGACATGGCAACTGTGGATGTTTGTGTGTTTGTCTGTGTAGGGAGCAATGCTTTTGAGGCCATTCACAGTCACTACAACCACCATTGCCCTTCTTTGGCAAGCCTGCTGATATCATTCCCTTTGAAATACAATTTTGGGGAAGAAGTAGCTCAGTAATCTCCATGGCGCATCCTATAACTATGGAATGCTGTAGTGTAATGTAGGAGTTCTATTCCCAGACATGGCAAGTATGGGTGTTTGTGTAGGATGTAATGCTTTTGAGGCCATTCACTGTCACTACAACCTCCATTACCCTTCTTTAGCAAGCCTGCTGATGTTATTCCCTTTGAACTACACCTTTGGGGAAGGAGTAGTGCAGTGATCTCTGTGGCGTGTCCTATAACTGCGTAAAGCTGTAGTGTAATAAACTAATTAGGACAGAGTTCTATTCCCAGAAATGGCAAGTGTGGATGCTTGTTTATCTGTGTATGAAGCAATGCTTTTGAGGCTGTTCACAGTCACTACAACCGCCACTGCCCTTCTTTGGCAAGCCTGCTGATGTCATTCCTTTTGAAATAGACTTTTGGGGAAGGGGTAGTCCAATAATCTCTGTGGCACGTTCTATAACTGCATAATGCTGTAGTGTGATAAACTAGTTAGGTAAGAGTTATATTCCCAAACATGGCAAGTGTGGATGTTTGTGTGTGTGTCTTTGTAGGGAACAATGTTTTTGAGGCCATTCACAGTCACTACAACCTCCACTGCCCTTCTATGGCAAGCCTGCAGATGTCATTCCCTTTGAAATATACATTTGGGGAAGGAGTAGTCCAGTAATCTCCGTGGCAGGTCATATAACTGTGTAATGCTGTAGTGTGATAAACTAATTAGGTAGGAGTTCCAATCCCAGACATGGCAACTGTGAGACTTGGTGTGTATCTGTGTTTTCCATTCATATCCTGTGAGGAGGTGTCTGTGAATGTGTAACAACTGGACTCATTGTGGACTGGGTTTTGCAAATATCTTATATGGTTGGCCTGTTATATGTCACAATGTCCACCTTACAAGGATAACAGATGTCAAATAGCCGAGAGGCTGGGGTTGCCAATCCATACCCCTACATGTGACAACAAGGCCTGGCAAACAAATTAAATGACATGTGTACTACCCAGAGAACACTGTCAACCCATGTCTCATACACAAACACACTTCCCTAGGCAACAACCGCTTTGTTGGTAGTACCCTGCATATTGCCCACAGATAGTAACCATGGTGTGATTGCAATGGACTACAGAGGGCATGGCACCCTGTCCCATCACTACAACAGGCACATAATTGTAGACAGTTAGCCTTCACTATGTTCCCCACTGGACGCCTGCAACAACTGTAATGCCATCAAATATGACCCACAAAGGACATACCATGCATTAAACACATACCCTGTATGGACAGATGCCACTGACACCAGGGAATACCTGTATCATGCTATCAATGTAGGTGCAGGATCACCCTGATGTCCATTACCAGTTCCCGCCACATGAGGCTAGGACTGGCACATCTGATTATATCAATCTGTGTACACAACATGGGCCAGACACCCCAGGTACAGTTCCACATGTCACTGAGCATGCATGTGGGATGTGTGTACATCCCAGACACTGTCCATGTCATGCACTATAGAGCACATACATGGCAAGCTTTGCACAGCACTGGCCACACACAACAGTAACCCAGGTGACTGGATGTTAATACAATACCCACCTGTGTGGGCCAATCCAGACACTACACCCCTGAGCCACAATGCAGACCATTGTCATGTGGCCTGATGCCAAGGTATACCCTTCACCTAGCTTTGTACAGCCGTCTGTCACAGTCAACCATTACACACCTGTTAAGTAATGCCCCCATGCATGTCAGGACTGGCACCCTGTGTCTGTGTGTGTGGAGTATGATGTTTTCAACCCCATTCACACTCACTACAACTCCCATTGGCCTACTGAAGCATGCTGTCTGATGTCAGACACCTTCATATACCCTTTGCCCATATATCATCTGGATAACCCCTGTGGTGCATGTGATACCTGCATATTACTGTATTGTGGCAAACTAGCTAGTTAAGAAGTCAATTCCTGACCCTGCCAACTGTGTCAATGTGTGTGAGTCCCTGAGAGAGTGTGGCTGTGTTGACGGTGACACCTGTTCATGTGAACAGGCACGTGTACTACACCTACCTTATCACTCCTATATCATTGTTGCAGATGACACTCACCATCAGCTATACCTTTGGAAACCTTCCCAACATATAAGCTATGTGGCGCATGCAATAACTGCATAGACATTTGATAGCAATAGTCAGTTGGGGGTTTGAAACCCTGTACTGGTAGGTGTGTGACACAAACATGCTTAGGTTTTACTCTCCCACCCTCTCCCTGACTTACTTTGTCTCTGTCTCTATCACTCCCTCTCTGGTGGATGTGGAGAAGTACACCTGCTTTGCTTAGGCAGCAGCTTGTGTTTTGTAAGTGATGCTCATGATCAGCTGATGGCCTATGGATGAATTGCAGTCCCCCTCTAGCTGATTGCATGTGGAACAGCTATGGTTACATTCCCATAGCCGATTGCATGGAAACACACTCCAATAGCTAGGAACATCATGTGGGTATTGGGCTGTTTCATTCACTGTGAGCAGGACCTCAATTTGGTGTTTGGCAAACAGCATCACAGATGGTATTGGGATTTGCCTTTAACAACATACACTGTGGAAACAGGCCAACAGACAGGAGGAGGATGTGCCAGACATGACTGCAGAATGTAAGTGTTGCTCTTCTGCATTTGGAGTAATGTTGGTTTAACAGTGTGTGTGTGTGTGTGTGGCTATAGCTGGTCTACATGATTTAATACCTGTCATGATAGTGTTATGTGTTTGAGGAAACTCCCACCTGTAGGGTTATCTGCAGACTGGGCAGTGTGTGGAGCCTTATGTTTCTTGTGTTACTCACAGAACACATATCTTAGAACTGCAGAAGCATTGTCTGAGGATTTCAGTCAGTACATGGCGACAGCCATGAGAGTTAATGACTTCATATCCCTCATAGGACATATGTCACAACAAACCCTGGTACGACAGTAAACGTATGAGGTTATCACATCAACATGCCAATATTGGCCCAGTGTTTGTGGCTCCAGCCACAATTCTGTCAACCTTTGTGCATTTGTCATGCGGTAAAAGGTGCATAACTTCTGTACACCATTATTTATTGACATCATACCTGATAACAAGCCAGTCAGATATCAGACTGCTAGACATGTTATGTATAGTAGGGGTTATTTCTGAGGACATAACCTGGGCATTCTGTAGTTGTGTGTACAGTACTGGGGTCTGTGTACTTATGGTGATTGTCGACAGTATGTGTATTGCACATACGTACCTTGGGCTGTGCACAGACTGTGGTAGATGCCATTGTTCTTGGTCCTGTTCTATCTGATGTTACATGCTGCTCCAGTGTATGGTACCCTACTGGCTCACATGTCTGTAGGGCCAAACACAAATGTGTCCCATACCACAGACAGGCATCGGACCACACTGTGTCATGACCCAGTTTATGTAGGGATAGTGTGTGAGTGGCACATATGAGGATGGTGTTTATCAGACAGTCCGTATAGCGTCATATTAAGCTTACGTACTATATGTGGCTGTGGCTGTGTTCACATTGGTTGTGGGTATGCACTTTCTCACAGGTGTCTGTTACTATGTGCTGTGACATGTGTGTAGAGCCTGCTATATTTGCAGGTGCATGTGTATTCCCCATACAAAATGTAGTCCAGTGTTGTGGCAGTCTGCCTGTAGTTTGCACAGTCCTTTGTGAAATGCCTAGCAGCTTAGTGTAATTACCAAGTCTGCTGTTATGTCCAGTTATTTGCAAGACATACTGCTGCCAGGCCACCATAACTGTTGTGTATTTCTGACAAAGCAGTGGGATTCTGTACAGATGTATGTCACTAACTACTAGGTAGTATGTGTTCATGTGACCTCTGTAACACCAGGTATTATGTGTCATGACAGATTGGCGTGTGTGAATGCATAAACTCTGTGGGCATATGTAGTCCAGTAGTTACGTGATATACCCATGTACATGACTGTTAACATTCACATTGTGAGGCATGGTCCACATGTCTCGTGAAGGGGAACTATGTACACCTCTGGACTGACCACAGAATGCCAGACTGTCCACATATATTGGTCATATCTCTGCTGTAATCCACAGGATCATTACTGTGCTAGCACTGGTATTGTACTATGATGTCCTTAGGATGTCTGTCAGTAGCCAATGGCGTACATGTCAAAAGCAGATGTGACCTCCCACACACAACATGTCTGTTAAGACACCCCCTGTTATAGTAGCAACAGTCTACATATATACCTGCAATACATACATGACATCCCCTTGCACTAAAAGGTTGGGACTATTGGTGCTGAGGTAGGACTCCACTCCATGTTTTGGACATATGGTAAACATATATGTGTATATATATATATATATATATATATATATATATATATATATATATATATATATATATATATATCCATATATCTATATATATATATATATATATATATATATATATATATATATATATATATATATATATACTATACATATATATACATACATATACTATACATACATATATATATATATATATATATATATATATATATATATATATATATATATATATATATATATATATATATATATATATATACAAACTCAAATATATACATATACACAGCTATATATGTCTACACATATACAGATATATAGATATATATGCACATATAGTTATGGATATCTACATATATAGCGACATAAATAGATATATCTGATTAGATATTTATGCACATATAGTTATAGATATCTACATATATATCGACATAAATAGATATATCTGTACACATAGGATGTGCATACATATATATCTAGATATATACACACACACACACACACACACACACACATATATATATATATATATATATATATATATATATATATCTACACACACACACACACACACACACAGATCTAAACATAGCCATATATATGATGCACTATACAGATGTGTAGAAATACATATGTATGAATATATATGTGTATGTACATGTAGACATACATCTACATATGTATATGTATATATCCATATTCCTGTCATGTGCAAACATAACGGCTGTGTATACCTTCCAAGATGTATCTCACCTATGTATCTGATATGTATATATTTAGATATAACAACATATGTGATGCAACAGTAATATCAATAAGAAGTACTACACAATTGTGGAAGCCAAAGCAATTTTTCAATACTATTCAATATGTATACTGACAGATATATTGGAAAAACAACAACTGTTGTCACAGCTGTCATGGTTTAGTGGTTAACTGTTGTGATTATAATGTACAGGGTCCTAAGTTCAAGACCTGCAAGGGCTGTGTATTCTGTTGCTGGCAGAACAAGGGCCATTGGATACAGAGTGATTAAGGTACTTTTAAGCAGTTGTAAACGGGTTTGCACGGAGGTAAGCAATGCTAACTTCCGGTTACAGTTTATTATACTGATTTTGTTTCTGAGTTGCTTAAGCTGTGTAGGCATTGCTTACCCCCGCACAAACAAGCCTAAACCCACTTATTGCTGCTTAAAAGTGCTTACTCTCGCTTACTCCTGCATTAATTTCTTTAAAAGAAATGAAAAATGATTGACGGGAAAGTGGTGAAAAAAAGATACAAAGAGGAAAAGACAGTAGGGAAAATAGCTAGGGATGTCCAGGAAGGGTGTAGAGAAGGTCCATAGCTGACCATTTCTTTTACAGCAACAGCTCTGCATATACACTGAATTTGGAGATAGATTTGGACACTCATATCCCTGAGAGAGGGGTGAGGACAACAATAATATGTTGTTAAGCCAGATTACATGTGTCCAGTAGACATGTGTGTGAAATGGACAGCTGTGCATGTGGAGAGATTTTTTTTTTGGGAACAGATTGCCCTTTTTTTTTTCGGGTGAGAGTGGGATGTTGGGGAGGGATAGTAGGTATATTTGGGGAGGTAGGTTGGGTAGGTTAACAGACAAGACAAACAAGATGCATACAGGGGCAGAATAGTACACATGTAGGGGTAAACACCTTGATGGGGAGGGGTGTTGGGAAATCAGAAGCCCATGAGCCTCCTAATGGAAACAGTGGAACTGAGGTCCCCACCCATGGGCAGTCACCACTGCACTTCACAGCCTTGAAGGTGGCTGTGTTGGGGGCTGAGTAGGCGGGTTTGGGTGACCCGCTAGTTGCAACACATGGCCCTCAAGCTGGCGTAGCAGATCTCTGACCTCCCTGCAGAGCTCGCTATGCACCACAACCCAGAACTTGCGATGGGTGACAGGTTCCTCTGCACGCACACTCCCTGGGAGGGGCAAGCCCCATCCCCTGAGGCAGTTCCTCCCAAAGGTGGTGCAGGACCAACAGACAAGGAGGTCCTGGGTTGGGCCCCAGACGTGTTGGTGCCCGGTGCCAAGGCCAGCTGAGGTGGGACAAGTGGGTCCGCCGGGACCGGCCTTCCCAAATTGCTATTGTGTTTAAATTTTATCAACATATGTGGGCTAGTAATAGTCAACACATTTCAGGATTAGGTATAACAGCATGCATATATATTCCCATTAACCCAAACACGAGATATGGAACAGTTGCAAAGCAAACAGAACGCATGCATATATGGGACCATAGTGGTTATTACAACAGCATGCAGGTACATTGATGGCAGCATGCCACCAATGTGGGAGCATTTCAACATAGCACATGCATAGAAACAAATTTAAATAATTATCAAACAATAGGACATATGTCCCAACAGTAGAGTTAATTTAGCACATACCGATTGAGTTGCGTATTTAGTTTATTGTTGCAGATATGGTGGGGGGGTAGAAAGATGTCAATTAACAACTAATATATTCCTGTAGTTTGCATTACTTTTCTAGTCAGTGCTGTGATCTGTACCGTACAGGTATTAGTACACTATGCTATTGCCTTAGTTTGGACAGTGGTATGGCTGTCAACAACTATATACATGAACTGAGTTTTACCTGCAGTATACATCTCTTACTTGGTATACCTGTCGAGGTATTGTTTGTTAACACTACCTAACTGTTTCTACACATACTCCCAGATTCCAGGTTGATGTTATGCACATACCTATCCATCTCTTTTTGCACACACTCTGGGCATGTCTTCACCACAGGCAGGTGAAGCGGGACATATGTCAGCTATTGCCCTCTTAAACCTTTAGTGACTTGTACAATGACAGGTTTGTTTTATTTGACATTTTCCAAATATGTACACGTCTGACAGTCAGTTATATGACATGAAATGCTGCCTACATGTCAGAAAATAGCACACTGATATGGCAGGGGGACAGGGGAACAGCCAGCAGATATGGGCCAAATAACTGAACATTCTGGACATTTCTGTACACTTGTGGGGTATGATTCTACATACAGATTACTACCACTCCCAGGATTCAAACCATGGCTGTGTCTGCTAAAAATAAAACTGTCTATCACAGTTGAGTCTGCTATATAGATATTGCTGTGTATCTCCTATCTGATTTCTGTCTAATATTCTCCTGTGATTTTACATTCTGACCTTGTAATTACAACACTCTTATGCAGAATTTCCTAGACAGTTGTATTATGTAGTAGAGTGTGGGTGACAGTGATGAGTAATACTGTATTATTCTGAGCAACTGCAATGCTAACAATGCCATACAATACCAGAGTAAACAGTACCAGTATGGGATATCAATGTTTTATTTATTGGCACAGTATTCATATCTGACAGACATGTGGGAGCAATGTTTGTTAGCACTACCTGCATGTTGCCACACAAATTACCAGTTTCCACATTAGTATTATGCACATACGTCTCACTCTGTTATTATGCACATACATCTCATTTACTGTACACACTATGGTCACAGCTTGACAACATGGGGGTGGAGATGGGACATACTTGGCTACTTACTCTCATAACATTTTGGGGGGTTACTAGAGTGACAGGTTTGTTGTTATAGATGTCTGACAATCAGTTGTATGTCTTGTTTGCTGCCTAAATGTCTGAGATCATCCCACTGATTTGCCAGGGGGACAAGGTGACAGGCAGCAGCTATGGGCCGATTTACTGGACATTTCTGTATACTTGTGGGGTATGATTCTGCATACAGCCTACTACCACTCCCAGGATTCGAACCATGGCTGTGTGTGCAAAAAATGCAACAGTTCACGTTGCAGTTGAGTGTGCTATTTGGATTTTGTTGTCTGTCATTTCAGTGTTGTCTGTCTAAGTCTCTCTCAGTTGTACTATTTGACCTCTTGGGATTACAACAATCATATACAGACATTCGTACATATTTTATTTATGTAGCACAGTGTGGGTAACAGTGCTTACTACAACAGTACTATTAAGTGATTGCATCTCTGCATTACCATATGATACCAGAGTGAACACATGCAGGCCAGCATTCAGACCTTTATTGTCAGGCTATTATGCTTTTATTTACATACAACCTATATGAGACTCTTCCTGAACCTATTCTCTGGTGTAGGCAGTACATGCCTTAAACAATACAGGTTTTATACAGGCAATTAACTTACTACTACTTTTAGATTTATTTCCTATGACAGTACATGCAAGAGTATTACTAACCTGCCTCACATCGCAACCACTGCAGTCTACAGCCATGGGCTTCCCGGTTCGCAGCCATCTCACCTGCTGCTGTGAAAGACATAATAGGAATATTTAGCCATGCCTATCCATAATATACATGAGCTGGCAATTATTAAACAGGTAGTGGACTGATACTTACACATGGCTGGGACATCCCCTGTCTTCCTCGCCTCTTGGATTCACTGATCTAAGAGATCCCCCTTTCTCCGCTTCAGGTCGGCATAGTGATGCCTGACCTGCTCACCAGATTGGAGTATGCCAGTGGCACTTGTGAGGTCATGGGTGAGATGGCCCCAGGCTTCCGTTTTGTATTGGGAACCCTGGTACTGGCCCTGCAGCAGTCTCTGACCATGGTCTTTCACAAGGAGTCCTGCCATGACTCTAGACTCCTGGATGCCCCAGCGCTGTGCAAGAAAGCGCACACTCTCTCCCATTCCAAACATAGTGCCTACAAGGGGAAGCTACAACCAGTTATGAGATGTATTCCCACCTGTTGGGTTTAAATAGGGCTGGTTTCCCACACTTTGCAGTGATTGGATGGTTTTGAAAATGCTAAGCTATGGGCACACCTGCTTACCTAAGGTTGGCATTGCTTAAAGGGGTATACCAATGGGTAGACTGAGTTAGCTGGCCTACACATTGCTTACACCTACTAAGCTGGGCTGTGCAATGCTTAGCATTGCTTAATATTTAATTTGCAGTATCTTCGCATTTTGGCATTGATTTATTATTCATTACATGTTATATATGTGTTTGGTATACATGATTCATGTGTACATACATGTATGGGGTCCTTGTGTTTATTAGGGGATTTCAACACTTTATTACAATAACACCTCACATCTGGGCTTAATGCAGTATGCCAGTTCACATATTTATGTCCTGTAGTATACAATAGAAAACTGTATTCCTTTCACATGTTCAGTTTGCATTTCTTTTAGTGAGGATCTGTTTAGTGATACCTCAATTTTATGTACTGCTGTGATGGCTTAGAGGTTAACTACTGTCACTATAATCTACAGGGTCCTAGATTCAAGACCTGCAAAGGCTGTTTATTTTGTTTCTGGCCAGAACAGCAGCTGATGCATACAGAGTGATTTAGGCACTTTTAAGCAATTGTAAGTGGGTTTGTGTGAAGGTCAGCAATGCTAACCTCCAGTTAAATATGCTTACAGAGTGTTAGCTTCAATATTGCTTAACCTGTGTGCATTGCTTACCTAAATGCAAACACGATTAAACCCACTTACTACTGCTTAAATATGCTTACTCTTGCTTACTAGTGCGTTCTCCCGCTTACCACCGCACTAATTTAGACAGTAATGTCTAATGGTTCTTGGGAAGGTGGTGGATTTGGAAACTGTATGGATTTATCATTCATTACACATTTTACCTTCCATTTGTATCCCTGATTCCTGTGTACATATACTGAGTTATGGGGCACTTGTGATTATCTGTGGACTGTACATTATGACAATGACACCTCACATCTGCATTTAATGCAGTACTCCATTTCAGAAATATATGTTATGTCATAGGTTATGCAACAAAATAAATTGATCATAAAGTGAATGGCATGGAAAATGGATTGTACTGGAGTGGGACTCGAACCAGGAATGACTGCTCATAAGGTGAATGCTCTGCCCACTAAACTGTTGCTGTACTGCTTCATTTGCATGTATCTTGCTTTTTATCCTCTTGTGCCATTTAAGCTGCATTAACCGTAGCTAAGCGATGGGCAAACCCGCACACCTATGGTTAAATTTAATCTGTTTTATAAAAAAAAACCTTATCTTTACTGTTTTAAATATTGCTCTTGTAAACTTGGGAGGATGTTGCTGGGGGTATGCGAACACCTATGAGTGGTCTCGCTCATTCTTATTCATACACTGCTGTTCTTCATTGCAGAGGCGTGTATATTCAGAGAGCTCTGCTCTCAGGCACGCCCCCTGCACTTGTACACACTCCGTATCCTTTTAGGATCTCAGGCAGTGTGCCTTCATTGATATGCATGGCGTGCTGCCATCCTGCTCCTAAATGCCCACTTCCATGCAGGACTAAGCTAGTCCTGCATGGAAGGATAGTGAATCTGGGGGACTGTCTTAAGTAGCTGCATGAACCTGAACACAACTATGCTACATTTCTCTTTCACTAATATATCATACATTTATACAGAATACCTGTTTACCTAATTACATTTATTTAATCAGTACTAATATCTGACAGGATACCGTGGTGGTGGTCCTGCGGTAGCGTTGTCACCTCACAGTAAGACGCTGTCTGGTTCGATTCTCAGATAGAGCGTCTTCTGCGTGGAGACATGCGTGAATGGGCGTACCTTCATTGAAGGTTGTGCATCAAGGCTGGTAACTCGGCACGTAAAAATCAACTACCAATCATTAGTGGACTGGAGTTCCGCTGTGACGACCCCTAACCGGGAAAAGCCGAAAGACACAATAAGACACAACAACTAATATCGGACAGGATAAAACTTTTTTTTTTAATTGTATGGGTTTTTTTTCTTTATTTTTACTTACTTGCTTATAACACATAAAACTTAATGGATGAAATCCATTTTCAACCCAGAAGACCACAACAAAATATGTGGGATCCAGGAGATGAAACTTATGCACCTTTTTGAAATTCATCTTTGACATATAATAATTTGAACTGATAGAGGTTGAGAGAGTCATGCTTTGAACTCACTACATGGCTGAAAACTGAAATGATATTTGTAAATATGTCATTCTTTTCTGTGACTGTGTCATGTGAACATGTATTCTTACATAGAAAGCAGTATTAAAAGCTGACATGGGTTTGTTTACTTATTTATGTATGTTATTCACTTGAGTAGAGATTGATCCATATGGACCTTTCTTCATACTCTGTCCAAGACCACTGTCTGGTTAAATGGCTTGCTTAGACTCATACTGTATGCAAATGGTGGCTGAGACATTCAAACCATGAACAATGGGAAGATACTTGTTAGCTCATAATATTAATCTTCTGCACTGACTGCCAGGCAGCTAAATATCACTGTCAATGCTAAGCGTGTACTGTAGTGAGAAGATTGCTTTTGTGTAGGATTACAAGCTACATCCTTGAGAATATAATTGCAAAGGCTGCTTAATCGCAAATAGAAAAAAGAGGTTATACTGAAAGAAAAGCTTGCACTAGATAACTGGCTTCTTTCTGACTAGTAAAGAAAGATGTGAAAACGTATGTAAGTGAACATAATAAAATGTATGAAAATTAGGTGAGAAAGTCTGAGCTTATGATATACTTTTAACCTTTAGAAGTATTACCTCAAAGTATATAAGTTTGGAACAGTATTTAAGTAAATAGTATGCCATTTGTGCATGATGTCTTAGATTAGGATATATAATCCTAAATTATGTAACTAATTTGAATATTGCACTATGAATAATACCTCACCAATAGTCTGTATAAGATGAAGTTCACATAAATCTTCATGTAATTAATTCCCAATTTGTCCACCTGCAAGTTATTATGATTCTTTATTTCTTGCAATTTGGAAATCCTTTCTAGAAAGAGATGGGGAATGTGTGGCAGAAGCAAAAAGCAAGTCAGTATAGCCCAATGAACCACAGAAAAAGAACCTTGAAAAAGATAAAACCAGATAAAGACATTCCAGGGACTAAAATGTATTCAGGGAGTGACTATGATGAACTCTTTGAAACTAAAACCTTTTGATGCTACTTTTAAATTAAATTTGCCCAACATGAATAAAGTATGTAAATACTAAAGAAGACAAACTGTTTTGTTATTATACAAAGTGCTAACAATGTCCTTCTACCTTACAAGATTTTCAAATCCCTCAAAAATGACCAAGAAGACATTCAATAACAGGAAAAAAAATATCTATCCATTCATGCTCATGAGTCTTCTCTGACTCTGACCCCATGAGGAGATGCGTCAACCCATGAAGTTTACTAGGCAGTAAGACTGCCAGACCATGCTCCCATATCATAATATATCTCATGCACACATACGGAGAATTTAGTCACCAGTTAATTTACTGCATGTCTTAAAATGAAATCAGAAAAAGATATGCAGATCTAAACAAGAAAACCCTAGCATCTGGCATGACAAAATAAGGTAAAAGAACATTTTGTGTATTTGTTTTACTGGGATGCACAGTATCTAAAAAAAAATATCTATGCAGCTAATGAAATATAGATGTAGTTGTAGTTAGCTAACTGCATTCTATATCTACATAGAACAAAGAATTTGCAGAACAGAAAACAAAGTAAAATATTATTTGGAGGCTGAAAGTTCCAAAAATTGTGATACACTATTAAATTCCCAAGGTAAAATGAAGAAATAGAGTATTGGCTAACAAATGAACAAAACAAATCATCTCCGGTCACATACTTGCATGACTTTTTTTGCAGAGATTCTTTGGGCTGATCATAATAACTCTGGAAAGTTAAAAACTGCATACATAAAATAAGCTCTTATCCAGCACTTTCCATGAAAGAATGACTATTACTTTTGTAATGTCCCAGCAATGGCCTGATATGACTCTAAAAAGCAGAAGTATAGCTGATTCAACCACCACCCTGTACCGATTCCATGAACTAGCATCCCACCCCCTCAGCTCTTCAGGTGAAAATTAAACTGCATCTGTGAAAATACAGAATGCCATTTGCCTGACTTCTTGCAGGCAGTAACCAAACTTTGCCCCCCTACATCTTTTCAAGTGAAGAGAAAAAAACAAAGTCTACTACTTCTGGAACAAACCACACCCACTTCCTGCTCCAGCCAATCAGGTCCCCTTTCTGCACCCTACCCCCAATCCTCTTTCCTCTCATTTTAGTAAAGAAAATATATATATATTTTTTTAAACTGTAGCAAAATGTTTCTTACAAATGTAGCAAGCAGTAAACTACAGTTTATACCCTGCACAGAATGCTACAGTGCTCAGGTTTCAGACAAAAAAAAAATAAGATTTTTACTTTTAAACTGTAGCAAACTGTTTGCTACAATTTAAACCTCACGCCGAGTGTTACAGTGCTCAGGTTTGACTGTAAATGCAATATTGGCTTTTAAAAGCCAGTATGCATTAAGGACTGATCAGGATCAGCCGTTCATTCTCCCAACACTTTGCATCCATAGCAGTCACTCCATCACCCCTACCCTAGCTATGCTACTGCTGAAAAGAAACAGCATTTTATAAAACTGTTTTGTCCTCCATGGTATTTGGATTTGACCAAAATTACATAACCAGAGTAGACTACACAGTGGCACAACTGGTAGCATCGCTGTCTCATGGCAAGAAGTGCTCTGCTTCATCTGTTGGCTGGGATGACTTCTGTCTGGATTCTACATGACCGACTGTGTTTGTGTGGCTCTTCTTTGCATGGTCCAGTTTACTCCCACCTTCCGAAGACATGCAGTTGGTGGACCAAGGATTCTAAATTGTCCGTAGGTGCATGTACATTTGTGTGTGATACAGAAGAATGTCCTTCAAGCCCACTTCTGCTTCCCCTTTGCCTTGTAAACTCCTCTGATAGTTTAACTTACAAATTCCACCAGTCAGTGCATGACAGGTGAGGAAACATCCTAATGGTTGTTCTTTACAATACTTAAGAGACAATAAAACATTTTTATAGATAAATATATGGAGAGAGCAAACTAAATTAAAACTGCCATTTTGCACTCATTTTTGAAATTCTAAGTAATAAAGTATAACAGGAAAGGCTAAAACAAGACCAGAGACTGATCACAGTAAATGCAATGCAATTAAATACAAACATTGGGAGAAAGAAAGACTGGGCTGTGGCATAGCCTATTTGTCAATTTTGGAACAAGGAACCATTCATAGTTACACAAATGCATGCATCTTTCTACTTTTAAGACATCAGATAATTTTAAGGTAAAAAGAATAGAGAAATGGTATTATTTTAATAAAGATTTTTGAAAGCAAGAATAACATATGTGATGCTTACAGCTATGGAGCTCTAGACTTCTTATTAGCATTCAGAGTACTGTCATCTGTCACGCACCATTTACATCCAGATCCTTACATCTCTTGCTTCTGTTCTTTCGTTTGACCTCATTAGTTTCATTATTTTCATAGGTTCATAGGTAAGTACTAGGCTAGCTGCACTTAAAGGGCATTTTAAACCTTGCCAGTTTCCCTTTTGGTGCTTGAATTAACTCATTTGGTAATAGATTGGCCTTAGCCATTCCATGGTCAATAATTATATATTACCGCCAATGAGAATAACCTGGGTCATGCCATACATAATTTGAGAGGCCCATGCATGTGGTAAAGCATTTAGGGTCAGCATCTGTCCATTAGTATTACAAGGGGCATTCGTAGGGTAAATTTTCTATTACCCATACACAGATTCAAGTTGTGCTTAAATATAGACAGGTATGGGCTTTGTTTTATGTGGATGAGAAGTCTGTTCTAGAGCAGTGGTATTCTGCAATATATACCTGTCCCTCCAAACTATTCTGTTGATGTTACAGAAAAGGGTTACACTGTTGGACCACATATTTTTTATGCCATTTGACTGATGTGCTGTAGATCAATCAGTATTGGGTCGGAGGATGACGTATATGCCAGACACAGGTCATCTCTTAGCAGTCTGTAGGATACTGAGTATAATGACAGCAGTCTGTAGGATACTGAGTATAATGACAGCAGTCTGTAGGATACTGAGTATAATGACAGCAGTCTGTAGGATGCTGAGTATAATGACAGACGTCTGTAGGATACCGAGTATAATGACAGCAGTCTGTAGGATACCGAGTATAATGACAGCAGTCTGTAGGATACTGAGTATAATGACAGCAGTCTGTAGGATACAGAGTATATTGGCAGCAGTTTGTAGGATACTGAGTATAATGACAGCAGTCTGTCGGATACAGAGTATAATGACAGCAGTCTGTAGGATACTGAGTATAATGACAGCAGTCTGTAGGATACCGAGTATAATGACAGCAGTCTGTAGGATGCCGAGTATAATGTCAGCAGTCTGTAGGATGCTGAGTATAATGACAACAGTCTGTAGGATACTGAGTATAATGACAGCAGTCTGTAGGATACTGAGTATAAAGACAGCAGTCTGTAGGATACCGAGTATAAAGACAGCAATCTGTAGGATACTAAGTATAATGACAGCAGTCTGTAGGATACCGAGTATAATGACAGCAGTCTGTAGGATACCGAGTATAAAGACAGCAGTCTGTAGGATATCGAATATAATGACAGCAGTCTGTAGGATACCGAGTATAATGACAGCAGTCTGTAGGATACTGAGTATAATGACAGCAGTCTGTAGGATGCTGAGTATAGTCTGTAGGATGCTGAGTATAATGACAGCAGTCTGTAGAATACTGAGTATTATGACAGCAGTCTGTAGGATACAGACTATAATGACAGCAGTCTGTAGGATACAGACTATAATGACAGCAGTCTGTAGGATACAGACTATAATGACAGCAGTCTGTAGGATACCGAGTATAATGACAGCAGTCTGTAGGATACCGAGTATAATGACAGCAGTCTGTAGGATACCGAGTATAATGACAGCAGTCTGTAGGATACTGAGTATAATGACAGCAGTCTGTAGGATACCGAGTATAATGACAGCAGTCTGTAGGATGCCGAGTATAATGACAGCAGTCTGTAAGATGCTGAGTATAATGACAGCAGTCTGTAGGATACCGAGTATAATGACAGCAGTCTGTAGGATACCGAGTATAATGACAGCAGTCTGTAGGATACTGAGTATAATGACAGCAGTCTGTAGGATACAGAGTATAATGACAGCAGTCTGTAGGATACCGAGTATAATGGCAGCAGTCTGTAGGATACCGAGTATAAAGACAGCAGTCTGTAGGATATTGAATATAATGACAGCAGTCTGTAGGATACCGAGTATAATGACAGCAGTCTGTAGGATACAGAGTATAATGACAGCAGTCTGTAGGATACTGAGTATAATGACAGCAGTCTGTAGGATACCGAGTATAATGACAGCAGTCTGTAGGATACCGAGTATAATGACAGCAGTCTGTAGGATAATGAGTATAATGACAGCAGTCTGTAGGATATCGAATATAATGACAGCAGTCTGTAGGATACTGAGTATAATGACAGCAGTCTGTAAGATACTGAGTATAATGACAGCAGTCTGTAGGATACAGAGTATATTGACAGCAGTCTGTAAGATACTGAGTATAATGACAGCAGTCTGTAGGATACTGAGTATAATGACAGCAGTCTTTAGGATACTGAGTATAATGAAAGGGCCTTGAGTCGGTCCATGCAGGCTACAGATTATGCCATGCACTGAGCACTGCAAATGTAGCAAATAGTTGCTACAGTTTATGCCTTGCACCAAGAGCTACAGCACTCAGGTTTTAAGTAAAAAAAATGCTTTCAATTATATCAAACTGCTTGCCACAGTTTAGACCACATAGGGAATGCTACAGCATTCAGATTTGATCACAAATGCGTTAAAAGTGGGTATGCATTAAAGTGTGATTGGGATTGGCTAATCACACCCCCAACTCTTTGCACACAGCACATTTTCTTCTCTTGTCCCACCGTAGCTATAATGCTGCAATCCTTACTGATTAGTTCTGTGATAAGTCTTTCCATGGCTGTGCATACGAGGCTGGTCAGACTAATGGATTTGTAATTGCCTGAGTCCATAGAAGGTCCTGCTTTATGAAAGGGAATGACTGCAGTTGATCATCATTCACTTGGCATAAAATGTGTACTGAGGTTGTGGTTGAATAGTGTTGTTAAAGGGGGTGGCTAAATCATGCTTCATACTGTTTATTTATCCCTGGGTGCATCTTAAGTCATGCTTCCTACTACTTAAGATGCATCCAGGGATAATTTCAGGACTCAACTATGCAGTATTTTTAGCTTTTGATATTTGGATGAAAGCCAGTTTCAGGGATATCTTACAGGTTATATGAAGGGGAGTAAGGGGTATAGTTTGAGCTGAATTTATTGACCAAGAGACTGATGATATCTTCAGCCTTGGTGTAGGTAAAATTATTTACAATAAGCTCAGTCCATTGCTGCATTATACTTCTGAAATCATAAACATGACTAAAAAGGCCCTGTGATTGTCTTTGGCTTTGATGGCTATTTTAGCTATAAACCTGGCTTTGGTGAATTTTATTATACTCCTGAGTTTTTTGTTTACTGATGATGAGGGTTCTGTCTTTCTGGGAATTACTCTTCTTATCTTTAGTCAAAATAATTTTCTTCTTATAATCTTTTTAATATTATGGTTCTACCATGGGGGGGTTTGTTTCCATGGTTTTCCCTGAGCTTGCTCCTACAGGATACAGTTGCATCTGTGCAGCTGTTTATAAGTTGATATAATGTGGTGGTGTACATTTCTACATATTCAGTTGAGTTAACTGGGTTTGGTCGAATATGAAGTTTGCCAATGTACACTTAGGAGTAGGTAGTATGTCACAAAGAAATTTCTAAAAGTATATTAGGTAGACAGGTTCTCGGGTTTCAATTTTATTTTGGAAGAGAGAGCTTTATAGTCAGACCTAACAAGTGACAAAGATATAATAGGAATGATGCAATATGCCCCCATATTAATAAGGCCAAGATGCAAGATGGTGTTCCTCCTAGTGGGCATTCTGACAAATTGTTTCAGGACATTTGTACTGACAACTCCAGGAATCTCTGTACTTTTGCAGTGGCTGTGCTGTAGGTTTCCCAGTCTATAGTTAGGCAGTTTACATCACCTAGGGAAATGGTATTGGGTTTGATACTGAGTAATTCCAGTTCTTGTAAATATGTGTTTTGGCTTTCTTGTGTCATAGAGGGAGTCTTATAGCTAGATAATATATGGTATGGGATCATTCTAATCATTATTTGGACATGAAGAAGCTCTAGTGCTGCTTTATGAGCCTTGGTTTAAGTCTCTTCTGGATGACAAATGAGGCACCTCTACCTTTTTTCTAATTTTGTACAGTAGTTGTTTTAAACATGTGGAAGACAGTATAGCCTTGCTCAGCCAAAGTGTGCTCTGCCATAAACCATGTCTCAGTCACTACACAGATGTCAACGTCCTCCAGTGTGAGATGCGCTGTAGTGAATGGAGTTTCTTATTTAGACTCCTAGAATTGATCAGTAACACCTTTATATTACCCTTTGCTTGTTTTCCTATGTTGGTAGGTTTAACAAGTTGACATTGCCTAGAAAAGGCACTGTGGGGGTGGACAATGTATTTGCCAATAATCAAAACCCTAAAGGAAACAGATGCAGGCCATCCTTGGTAAAGCATGTGCAGTTTGTTGATCATATCCTTCCCAGGCTGACAAATACTCAGCCCCCTTTGAATGACACCAAATAGTAAGCCAGTTACAAATTAAATCATTTTTTTGCTCATACTGTGGCATCATCCTTGGAGAAGGCAGAATGCTGCTCAATGCTATGCTCATACTTGCCTGGGAGATACAGTCTGAGTCATGTCTCTCTTCATATTAACCGAGGCGGTACATCTCAAGCCATTAATATCCATATGTATTATGACAAAGTCATACTGGTACTTGAGTGTGTGTGACAGGAAGTGTTATCTCACCACAATGCTGTACTTCCTGCCATCATTTTGTATGGGTGGTGCAGTGGTTAACATCGTCATCTCACAACAAGAGGTTCTCTGATTCTATTCTCAGCTAGGATGCCTTCTGTGTGGAGTCTGCATGCCCTCCTTGTGTTCGTGTGGGTTTCCTCTGGATACTCCGGTTTCCTCCCACATTCCAAAGACGTGTCTGGAGCATTTTTCCCCGGGCCTCCACTGAAAATAAGCTCTGTCCTAGTCAGTCTTTCCCAGTCAAAAAATGTTAAATAAATAAATAAATAAAAATCTCCAGAAGGATGACTTTTTCATTAAAGTAGAAATGAGAGTGAATTTGAAACTCTGCAGAAGGAAATCAGTTTAAATATATGGATGTTAGTGGGACAATAGATGTAGCATGAATTCACAACACAAAAGTCGTGTCAGGAAAAAAATCTAATGAAAATATTTGACTGTGTAACCATGATTTTAGATTAAAAATGTTTGTGAAATGGCCTACTTAGACTTCAACAAGACATTATGAACAATTTTAGCTCAACAGGCTAGTGGATAAAGGGTAACTCCGCAAAAAACAAACAAAGAAGCTTACTTTTCGTCACCTTCAATAAGGCAACTTCTTCAGATTACATTTCAAGAAACAAGTTCCCATTTAAAAAGTAAAAGTATATCACATGATCAACCTCATTAAGGTTAAAAAGTACACTTAAAATAGTTTGTGCACAAAGGACATCTAAAAGCTCAAAATAACCATACCGCTTCTAACCTAATAAGTATATACATTTCCCCATGTCTTTTCAAACATAATACAGTAATTCCACTTAAAAAATAATGATATATAAAATATATAACTAACAATTACCTACACAAACTGGAGAAATTGTATATACTTATTAGGTTAGAAGCAGTATGGTTATTTTGAGCTTTTAGATGTCCTTTGTGCACAAACTATTTTAAGTGTACCTTTTAACCTTAATGAGGTTGATCATATGATATACTTTTACTTTTTAAATGGGAACTTGTTTCTTGAAATGTAATCTGAAGAAGTTGCCTTATTGAAGGTGACGAAAAGTGCTTCATTAAATTGTTGGTAATTCATTCAGTGTTTGAGCCTGATTCACGGAGCTTCTTTGTTTGTTTTTTGCGGAGTTGTTCTTTACATAGTTTGTTCTTTTAGTGGATAAAGGGTGTTAGGATGTCTATAAGGCTTATTGCCGGCTAGTGAATAAACATAGAAATCCATAGTACATGGAAATCACTCATATGTAGCAATGGTAGTTTGTTCAGTACTTTAAAAGAATAAAGACCTGCTTGTGACCCAGATTACCTAGAATAAATTATTAACCTAATCACTGGAGTAGCGAGCTAGGGATGATCAGACTGTGTACCCAGTGCTGGCTCGCTCATCCTTGTAGGAGACAGGCTGTTTGCTACACTTCTCCAGTGATTCCTAATGGAGGCTGAAAGAATGTATGAGGAGGCACCAAATCAAGTCACATGCATGTGTTGCCAAGCAATGGATTACAATATAGCTGGGCTAACACATGTGAAGTACAGACGTGCAGTTAGGCCTCTAATCATAAATCCTATCTCAACACTGCATTTAGAAAGACAAGGAGTAATTGGATATGGATGGAACTATGATTGTCTGCATGATTACATCAAAACATACAAGAAGATAATGGTCACTAAGCGTGGTAGAGAAAAAAAAAGTCACAAGAAACAGTGGTGGCCTTTTCAGTATCATTATGACTGACATTGTTTCAGTTCTGGGAGGGGAAACTGTACCTTTTTGGTGAAAAGTAGTTACAAGCATTTATACAATATAATCCAAAAGACACACACCCAGCCACCGGAACACAGAACCAGCAGTAAAGTATTGAGAAACACGCCAAATTGCATAAAATGCTGGTACCTGCGTGGCACAAAGTCCAAAAATCATCCAGCTGTACGTTAGACCAAAGAAAAGTCAAGGACTTTGTTCAAAGGTATAAAATAATTCCTTTTATTCACAAGAAAGTAAGCGCTTTTGCCTGGAGGCTTCTTCAGACTTATACATTACACATTTCCTTTCTAGCATTTAAATAGCCCTCCATGTAATTTCATTGGTTGATTTCACAGCATGCATTAATCACAATAAAATTCAATGAAATTCAATGCAAAGCGCAACTGATATAAAAACAAGGAATAGAAAAAAGTAGAACATTAAAAAATATGAATGTCTGTCTAAAAAAGAGTACAATAATAAACAATGTTTGTCATGGATATTTAAAATAAGCATTACTAGATGCCTGTTTGTCGTACAAAAACAATACACTCATACAAAATCACAATCACCCTATTGTCCAACAGTACATAAATAAAAACCTGGTCTATGCCTTCCTTTTAAGTTTCCTATTTCTTAAGACAGGCTTAATTTGTATTTTATCATTTAGCCCCGGTATATGATCAGCTTTGCATCTTATGATCCATTTTAATTCACATTCTAGGGTAAAGTTAATAACATCACCCCCTCTTGGGTTGACATCTATTTTTTGTATAACACTAAATCTAAAGGTGTGACTAGAACCCAGATCTCTGTGATGTTTGGCCAATGCATTAAGGTCGGAGCCTATCCTAATATGATAGATATGTTCTCTAACTCGTTCCTTCAAGGATCTATTAGTTTTTCCAATGTAAAACGCAGGGCATGCCTCACACCTAGCTAAGTATATAACATTCCTACTACTACAGTTTGTCATAGTATTAAAGTTAAATACTTGCTTTGTAGTGGGATGTATAAATGTGGTACCTTCATGTATATACATACATTGATTACACTTACCACATGGTGTGGTGTTCGAAATACCTCTAGTCACATCTTTTCCTTCCAGGGTGCTCCTTGGTTTACATAATAATCTCTTTAGATTTGGCTTATTTTTATAGTACACCCGAGGTTTGGGACCTACAATCTGCTTGATGTCATTATCTAATAATAAGATATCCCAATTCCTAACCATAAGTTCTCTAAGGTGTATGGTATCTTTTGTAAAAAACATAGGAGCCCTAATTTCACGTGTAATTAATGTGTTATTTGTGTCAGAAGAAATAGGTAACTCGGAAAAGTATGGCTTCGCTATGTTGTTCCTTAGTTCATTAACTTCTGAGATATTCTGTTCAACTATCTCCCTGTTATAGCCTCTCTCTATCAACTTAATTCTTAAACCCTCCAACTCATTCATATATCCTTCATTAGTTGGATTAAGTCTAGAGGCTCTTATAATCTGTCCTTTCACCACATTATTAAACACAAAACTAGGGTGCATACTGCTCCTATGGAGTAGTGTGTTCCTATAACATAGTTTCCTGTGGACAGAAGTATTGAACATCCCATTACTAAGTCTATTTATGCCTACATCTAGGAAGGAAATCTCATCTCTTGAATAATTCAAGGTAAACTTAAGGAATGTCGTAGAGTTATTCATTAACTCAATCAATTCCAATAATGCGTTAACATCACCAAGCCAAATCAAAAAAAGGTCATCTACAAACCTTCGGTATATACCCACGTGTTTCAAAAACAAATCCATCTTAAAAAGGAAGCTTTCTTCCCACCATACCATAACTAGGTTGGCATAGCTATTGGCACAAGAAGTGCCCATAGCTACGCCATCCCTCTGTAGGAAAATTTCATTGCCAAACATAAATATATTATTCATCAAAATCGTCTCAAGAAAAAGTGATATCAAGTCAATCTTCTCAGTAGGGAAATCAGAATGACTTCTTAAATAATCCTGTACATACTCAATGCCCAAGTCATTAGGAATTACAGTGAACAAGCTGACCACATCTAGAGTCACTAAAATATACGGTAAACTTTCATCCTGCCTACTCATATATGAGTATAAATCAAGCAAAAATTGTTTGCTATCTCTCAATATATTACTGTTTGCATCAACCATAGATCTTAAATGGTACTCTAAGAAAATAGATAGTGGTTCAGTGATCCAGCCTTGGCCCGCCACTATTGGTCTCATTGGGGGTCTCATCTGTGACTTATGGACCTTCGGTAAACCTTGAATGATTGGTAGAATAGGGTTTTGAACCTTTAAGTAAGCGTATAATTCCTTAGTGATGGAAGAGGACATGAGTAAATCATCTAGTATGAGGAGGCATCAAATCAAGTCACATGCATGTGTTGCCAAGCAATGGATTACAATATAGCTGGGCTAACACATGTGAAGTACAGACGTGCAGTTAGGCCTCTAATCATAAATCCTATCTCAACACTGCATTTAGAAAGACAAGGAGTAATTGGATATGGATGGAACTATGATTGTCTGCATGATTACATCAAAACCTACAAGAAGATAATGGTCACTAAGCGTGGTAGAGAAAAAAAAGTCACAAGAAACAGTGGTGGCCTTTTCAGTATCATTATGACTGACATTGTTTCAGTTCTGGGAGGGGAAACTGTACCTTTTTGGTGAAAAGTAGTTACAAGCATTTATACAATATATTAACTGCTACAAAAAAAGATGACAATAGACTTGTCAAGGATGGAGAACTGGACAAAAGCATGACAACCTGAATTCAGTGGAAAAGAATGTAGTATAATGTGTGTACTTGTATGTTTGTGAGTGTGTGTGGTAACAGGCCTGGAAAGGATTACATAAATGCAGCAGTAAGAATACAAATTGAAACGGAATGAGAGATAGTCATGTCATTGTTTCTACTTAGGGTGAGATGAAAATGGTTAAAAGGTATTATTTGCTAAAAAAAATACATGGTTGAATGAGACACTCTACTATGTATGTACATTGTGTACTACCTTCACAACTGTGCAATTATATAACAGGCAATAGTACAAGTTGTTACAAGTTACATATTATTCTTAATATGCAAATATCATTTCCATGCCCCTAAATGAAATAAAAATAATATACAAGTGGAATAAAATACATTTCAGATGTCTGTGGAACATAGTTTACGGCACTTCCGTGAAATGAACTTAGACTCTGGTCTTATGTGTTAAACTGCTAATGGACCAGTGATAGACACGTATTACACATACACTTTGTTTTTAGTTGTCTTAGTTTGTTGTCACAGCAGGCACTAAATTATTAAACCAGGACTCTCTAAAGCTGATAAACAGAAGATAAGTGTTTTCTTGTGTTTAAATATAAACTGTTAAATAAGAATTGCATACATGCTATAAACTCAGGACACAAGGAAAGCAACAAACTATAGTCACTATATATATTCATTAATAAAGCAAATGCTGATGTGTAAAATTCTGCATGAAGCCATTAGTCCATCAGATTTTATAAGCAAAGTTTATTGGTCATAAATCATTAATTTTTCTGTTTGCTTTAATGATTTATAGTACCTTTTAATATCAACAGCTATCTTCAGACATATGGTTGGCTGAATCATGAGCATTGTAAAAATTGCTCTTTTTTGACTATTTAGTAGACATCTGTGACCTTAGTAACATTTAAGACAGCAATTATGTGATAAGGGCAATGCTGATATGAAGATAAAACAAAATCATACTGTGAGGTTACTAAAAAGAAATGACTTGGCAGCCTGTCCTTTAAGCTCCACCAGTGCTGTATAAATATACTTATCATAGACACAAATTTTCTCTGTAGGATAACTACATATTGGCCTGCTCATAGCAAGTATTAATTAAAGCTTTCACTGCAAGGGCAGTCTGCTGATTCATTATCAGTATAATTTTAAAGTACATTTTTATTCAAAATACTGAAGTCTACTAATTTTAGCAATGCAGCTCAATATGTATTATTAGAGTCTCAGCTTTTCAGGGCAAGGGGGTTGGGGTGGTACTAAAAATTCTAGAGGCGCATTCTATCTTCTTAAACGGTGCCTGGATAAATTATTGCAAAATATCCTTTATTTTTCCATTATAATAAGATTCCACAGTGGGTTATAATATTAACTCCAAATTACAATGGTAAATGTTTTCCTAATCAAAACAATTCTTGGGTGTTTAGGATTAGGCTTCATTTAGAATGTCCAGCAAAAAAGTCAGTCCCAATTCCCAAATATGTGGCTACTGTCATAACCTTACATTTAAGAAACTGAAAGTGAAACTAAAACAGGAAAGTTTAGTATTAAAAGATGGGGAAACAAAACTTTTCAAAGCCTGTAATGAAAGTAGCTGTACTCCCTGTAGCTGTAAAAAGTAAATAAGTTGACTAGCACAGGTTCATAGGTATTTTCTAGGTTACTGATCAGTGAGGATCTTAAGAAGCCTAGTCTTCCATTTCCATGGTAATTTTTAGCCCTTTTACTTTGTGTACAACATGAGCAAGTTGGGAGATTTACATGCTGTCCCTATCCATGAGGGACAAGGGTGTTAAATGGGTGAATTTGCAGCTACCCATCCATTCATCCAAATTATACTTAAATAAGGTGAGAACTACTGTGCTTTACGTGGAGTGGAAGACAGTTCCACAGAATTGGAATTCTCTGTAAAACATACCTGCCCCTCCAATATGATCTATTTATGGTGCAGAAGGGGCTGCAATCCCTTGAGCAGGCATTGATACCAAGATTGGACTAGCAGATGTGAACAGCTCTGGGAGGGTAGGGTCTGTTGAGGTTCTATACACAAGGCAGTGGTCACCTCTCAGTAGCCTGTATGATTCTGAGAAGAGGAAACAAGACTTTTAAAAAGGTCTGTATCATATATTTTTTTAATGATTTACGCCTTTGAAATTTTTAGTGTGAAAGCATGGTAGTCATTCCAGTTTTGACAAGTGTTTGGACAAATACATACCAAGAAAGATATTACACTCAATGATCGGTCGAATAAATGTTGAGTACAGTGGAATGATGAATTCCCTGGATCTGGAAGTAATACATTTAGATATAAGCTGTGCAGTGAAAAAGGACTTACTTGCAACAGTGGATAGGTGGTGATCAAAAGACAGCTCATTGTCAACATAGGTTTCCAGATCCCTAATTATGGGATCAATTTTCAGGGTGTGTTGTGAATGTGATAGTTACAAGGAGAGTTATGCTTGCTGATGGATTCCATTATATACTTTTTGACATTTAGTTTTTGGCAATGGTTTTGACACAGCTATTTGCCTTTGACAGGTCCACTTGGAGGGCCTTGGTGTCCTCTAGAGAGTTTACAAAGGTACAAAGTATGCAGCCATCTGCAGACTTGGTTAGTCACAAACCTTTAATATTAGCTTTGACCTCAGAGAATTAATGCCAAAAAGGAGTGGCCCAAGGATTCAACACTAGCGTATACTAGTGACTGGACTTTTGGAGAAGGTATAGTTGCCCACCCTAACTTCATGGGTTCTATTTGTGAACCAATTTGCTATCCAGCAAATTACATAGGAATTGTCATTTAGCTGGGAGTGTTTATCTGTGATAGCCGAGTGTGGGGAGGTGTTGAATGTCTTTGTGAGGTTTAGATAAGTGGTGTGTACTGTTTTGCCCTCATCCATTGTTTCATTAACTTTTCCAAAGAAGTCACAAGTTAAGTATGCAGGACCTGTCCTTGATGAATCCAGACTGTACTAGGTCAAGAATCTGTTGGTTAGCCATAAACATATATATTAATATGATAAGCAGCCTTTCCATAGATTAGAGATGAGACTGGTCAGGCTTATAGATCTATAATAACCTGGGTCCACTGAAGCCCTACCGTTGTGCAAGGGAATAACTGTTGCTGTTCTCCTTATATCTGGCATGAAGCCTGCTTTGAGGCTGATATTTAATAGCTTCTGCAGGGGTCAGAAAAGTCATGTGTCAAGCTGACTAGTTGGACGGTAGTAGTAGTAAGTGTTAAATATAGGATCATAGGAGGTTACTAGGCTAATAACCCTAGGGCCCTTACAAGCCTAGCCAAGTTTTACCCTTATTTCCATGATCAGCACCTATCACCCCTGCCCAAGAGAGACATAGGTGGAACCCCTGGGGTGAATTTACTGTTACCCATCCAATCGTCCAGATTGCGTTTGAAGAGGTCTAATGAGGTGCTCTGCTTGACATGAAGTGGGAGTCTGTTCCAAAGGTATGGTAACCTCTGGGAGATAAATCTGTCCCTCTAGCAGGTTCTATTAATGTCACATACCAGATTAAGGTCATTAGAGTGAGTAACCCGTGTACCATTTGACTTGCAGATATGCAGCATTTCCAATAAAGCAGGGTCAAAGATTGCCTTATGTGCAAGGCAGAGATCACCTCTGAGTAGTCTGTATGAAGCAGAATAAAGTGACAGTGATTTTAGATGACCTTCATAGGGTAGATACTAAAGACTTTAATTTTCCTTGAGAGGAACCTTTTTGGTCTCTCCAATTGCTGCAGGTGCTTGGAATGGTACACACCAAAAGGGGCAAAGGGGCATTGTACAAAATTACTGGGTCTATATTACATAAACAAAAATCCAAAAATGCGATTGACCTACATTATCTGTTGCAGAAAAGGGTGAAGTTCCAAGACTGGAAAAACTCCCTTGTCAGCCTCAGCAAAAAACTGAGATCCATCATCAAATCCTCTAAAGCTAGCTATGAAAACAAAATTGCTGCAGAGTTTAAAGACAGCCACAAGGCATTCTACAGTTATGTCAACAATCTACATGGCAATACTGCTCTGAGTTACAGCACAATGGCAATACATATGCAGAACCAACTGATATTGCCATCACATTGGCCGACAGGTTCAGTACAAACTTTACCCCCTTTCACCCCCTAAAGGCCCTATCATAATACCTGAGGAATGCCAAGTCCCTATTATCAAGGCCACACAGGTAAAAAAATGCTCTGTCCAAAGCCAAGAATGCAGCTTCCATGGGACCTGATAATATCCCTGGCTGTGTTCTACATGAATTACAAAGTGAACTGGCATCACACCTGAGTACCCTGTTCAATCACAGCCTCGTGTCAGGCTTTTTTCATACCAAATAGTGCACAGCTATGGTCATCCCACTCCATAAATGGGGAGTGACTACAGACCCTGGGAACTACTGCCCCATTAGCCTGACGAGTTTGATATGTAAGGCTATGGAGCGCATCATCATGGACCTTATAAATAAGGACATAGAGAATCTCTGAACTCTGGACCCCATGCAGTTTGGGTTTGTGAAAGGTAGATCATGCATGCTCAACCTGATAGACTTCTTCGAGTCTGTCACCAGAGCTGTGGATGAGAGCAAGGTAGTTCACACAGCCTACCTAGATCTTGCCAAGGCCTTCGTCACCATCCTTTACCCAGGAATCATAGAGTGACTCACTAAACTAGGCATAAACCCCTATGCCATAAGATGGGTTGCCAACTGGCTCACTGATAGACCCCACACTGTGAAAGTAATGGACTCCAAATCTGACTACCAACCAGTTACAAGTGGTGTCCCACAGGGATCAGTCCTAGGTCCTCTCCTGTTTTGCATCTACTTCTCTGAAGTTCAAGCCAGCACAAAAGGGCTCTGGCTGACCAAGCTCGCAGATTATTGCAAACTGGGAGCCATTATTGATTCTTCAACTGACGTAGACATTCTACAAAAAGGCCTCACTGACACCAATGACTGGTGCCAGAACCATGGCCTTAAGCTCAATGCCAAAAAGTGCATTGTCATTGCCTTTGGGAAAAATTCAGTGCCCATGAACTACCACATAGGTGGTAGCCCACTAAACACCGAAGGTGTGATAAGAGACCTGTGGACACAGGTTGACAACAACCTCTTCTTTGATAACCACATTGCCACTGTAGTCAGAAAGTCCTTCTATGTGGTACATCTCATTACAAAATGTTTCTCATCCAGGAGGAAAGAGGTCATAATCCTTCTCTACTTATCCCTCATTAGACCTGTTATAGAATACAATGCCCCATTTGGTATGTACCTCACTAGACACCTACAACAACTGGAAAGGCCACAAAAATACATCACGAAGAGGATCTTAGGCCTTAGACACATGCCCTATACAGACAGACTCAAAAAACTCCAGCTATACTCTGTCTCTTATTGCCTACTTAGAAGCGATCTCTGCTTGACCTACAAAGCCATGTCTGACCCAGAGCTGCTAGATATGCTACACCTAAAGAAATCCCAATCCTTCTGTGCCACATGCTCCAGGGACCTTAACCTCATTACCACAATAAACAGAACATGCTGGAGGGACAGGTTCCTAACCCAGAGACTTCCCATACTCTGGAATAAACTTCCCATTCAAATCAAGCAGAGCACTTCACTGGCCCTCTTTAAGAGAAATACTGACTAGTGGATGGGCAACAGGAAGTTCACCCTGGGGATCACTTCAGTGGCCTTGCCTGACAAGGGCACTGGGAAGTAATTTTGGATGGCATGATGCCAGGGAATCTTCTTGGGCTAGGCTTATATAGGCTCCAGGGCCATTAGCCTAATACACACCTATGAACCTATGACCCTATGCAGGACCTCAAACATGCTATTATGGGGGGCTGTGTCCCCCACACCATCCCCCACTAAATATATAAACCAACTCCAAGATTGCACTACAGTGAGGAAAGGGTAAATATTCCAATCCTCACTGTACCACAATCTCACAAAAAGCAGATCAAGATCCGGCATTTCCAACCTTTAGGTCGTTCATGATTTTAAGCTTTTGGCATTCTATTAGGAACCCCAATTACTAGCTTGATGAAGGAAGAGTACATGGAGGTTATAACTTCTTTTTTTCTGGAGGGAATGCCCTTACTTATGACATGAGTAGTATAGAATGCCCTTCTTACCACTGTGGAGACATGGTGATCAAAGGTAAGGTTGCTATCAATCTGTGTGCCCAGGTCTCTGACCACTCAGTGCATATTTAGGGTGTTGTTATTGATGAGGTAGTTAACAGGAACATCGCTGTTACCAAAAGAGATGATAATACATTTTTTTGCACTGACTTTAAGGCCATGACTTTGGCACCAGTCATTTGTTTGTGTAAGATCCTCTTGTAGGATGTTGACATTGTTTGGAGATTCTATGACTGCTCCCAGTTTGCAGTCATCAGCAGACTTTGTCAGCCACAGACAGTAGAGGTCCCCGGACTGATCCCTGTGGAACACCACTGGTTGCAGGTCTGCTGTTGGAGGTGGAATCTCCTATTTTGACTATAGGGGTTCTATCGGTGAGGCAGTTAGCGACCCACCTGATGATAAACAGCTTGATATCTAGCTGGGTGAGTTTGTCAATTATACCCAAGTCAAATCTTTTATGCTTCTGTTGCCACAAATGAAAAACAGTGAAAAATTCCATTGTAGGAATCAGCTAAGTTTATCGAGAGCACACTTGGTGAGATGATGGCATTTTAGTCAAGCAATTGCATGTCAGTTTAGACAAGAGTGAACAGAATAATATGGCTGGAGCAAATAGAGTGTCTCCAAGGATTACCACAATTTTTAAAAAGGATGCCTTACATTATACTTACAGATGTATGTAAAGAACAGTTGTAAACCAGATTTCCTTTTTCCCAAAGTGTATTTTCCTCCTTACAAAATTATTCCTACACAGCAAAATACAAACACCATGACTTTTCTGTTTATTCTCTTCTATATCACTTCTCTGCTATTCACTTTCTTCAGTTCATAGCATGATCAGTTTAGATAAAATATTGCTACATTTTCTTTAGGAATTTGCCTCCCAGGCTCCTACAACATATTACCTTCCAACATATTTTAGGGTTTCATTCAAGTATTCCACTGTCCTCTCATAGCCAAGCAGATGTTACTTAAGTTAACCGACTACTCAGCTTATCTCTGGGTTTGCTTGTGTTTGTCTAAGTGATGACCTGCAGTGAATCGGTACCCCACCCAGTTGCATTCTGATTTGCACCTAGTTCCTGAGGGACAGATTTCAGATCACTGCAAACCTGAACTGGATTAGACACATACAGAAAGTGGAAGACTCTGTTAATTTGCCAGACTACAATAGCCATAGCCATGAAGAATATTTTCCCACAAAACCCAAGCTGAAAGTAAGGAAACAACATAAATATATAGGAATAAATATACCATATTTAAGATATTGCCATAACAGATTCACAGCAATAAACAGGCAAAAAATGTCAAAGGTAAAACCAACAAATTAGACTCTGCACACAGTTTGCACTTCAAGAAAAAAATACAAAGTTAGCAAAGCAACAGATGAAACTTTTTACACTATTCAATACACGTTTCAGCAGGTAGATATTCACATACACCACAAATGATCATTTGCAACAATGCCATATTAGTTAAATCAGTTTGGGCAACAAAAAATGGACAGATGCTAAAGTGATCTTTCTGAGCCTTGTGTGCTATTTTATAGTCAATAAAGTTTTGAAGCCAGCTGAGAAAACGTTCCATAGTCTACCTTCAGTGTGAGACAATATGGTTCTAGTGTTGGATGTATATTGACAATGATTCCAGGATGAAATCTCCAAAAATGGGGATTCTGACTGCAGATAATAAAATCAGATCAGTAAACATCTATGAGATACCAGTACAAGCATATTATAGAGGGATGCAGAAGTTTAATCATTGCAAAGGATTTGCTTTACTTTTTTTCATGCTTCCACCATAAATTATTATATTTTGGATGGTCAAACACTTGTTAATAGCTCAAAAACTGTAATGTCTGATTCTGATGCCACTGAAGCAGCAACATGAAAAATATTAAGCTGGATTGTGTCAGTACCACCATCTGTGGTCATGTGTGTGTGTGTGTGTGTGTGTGTGTGTGTGTGTGTGTGTGTGTGTGTGTGTGTGTGTGTATCAATTTGTGTATGTTTTCCACTGACAGACAAGAACATCCCTGTAGAACATTTTTTGGTTAAGGACACTGGACATCCAAACATCCCTAAAGAACATATTCTGGCAATGTCATTTGAGTTTCATAGTTCTTTCTCAAAACTGAACATAAATACTTATTTTTTAAACTGTTATATTTTAATTATTTTTAACCAACCAGGTAAACCCATTTTACAGAAGCACAGTCTAGTCAGTGACATGCTCAGAGTCACATGGTAGGCCAAAGGAAATAGAAAGAATCAAAGCTTATATTTTTGAATACAGTCACTTAATGCTTTTTTAATAAATCAAACCTCCAAACTTTACAGTCAATCAGTCAGTAATGCCAGTCATTAGAATTTCACAGTTTTTATTATGCAGAAAAGGATGCTGATCCAAAACCTGTTGTTCTGTTAACTTTTTACATGAATTAGAATGTAGTATGCTTCTTATCAGTCTTCAGTTTTGCAGGACAACTGATTTGGGCTCATTTTTAGGACCTGCCCTTTTTAACTTCTTTTATCTGTTAAATCTGTCATATTGACAACTCAGGGACTTAGGGACACACATGGACAGTAATCTAACCTTTGACCATCATGTGTCTACAGTGGTGAGGAAATCATTCTATGTTGCACAACTTATAAACAAAAGTATGGCATCTAAGTCCAAGGAAGTCATTGTTCTACCGTATTTGGCATTCATCAGACCTGATCTATGCCTGGCATACAGGGCATTGTCAGACCCTACTCTGATGGACCTCCTGCATATCCACAAACAAACAGCACCAGAATTACCCATTCTAAAGACTTAAACTTTGCCTGTGATAATAAATAGGACTTGCTGGAGAGATAGGTATGTATCCCAGAGACTACCGCATCTATGGAACAGGCTCCCCATCCATGTAAAGCAGAGTTACTCCCTAACCCAATTCAAGTGCAACTTGGACAACTGGATGGGAAACCAGAAATTCATCCCTGGTTTGGCATCTACGTCTCTAATGGACACAGGTAACGTGTAAATGGTTCATCTCCCAGGCCTATGCTTACACTTATCAAGGGTATTAGAACTTGTCAGAGATTTGGGATGCATGGCTAGGCTTAAACAGACCCTTAGTAAACACCTATGAAAATAAATCACTGAGGATTACAGTCAGTAATGACAGTCATTACAGTTTCATAGTTACTGTTGTTCAGAAAATACACGTCCATGCAACACTTTTTTTATTTAATACTTTTATTTAATAATCCGATATCCAAAACAAAGTTTAGAACAAAATTACATAGTAAACCAGAGGAAAAAAAAAGAGAAAGAACATGAGAGAGAAGGGGAAAAGGAAAGAGAAAAAAAGCACAGAAAAAGGAATTTTACACTGAACTTCCTTAAAAAATTATATAAATATTTAATATACAGTCTCCACCATTCACAGATTAGAAATTCAGGAACATGTGTCGATCTTCAACAGTCATGTATCAGTATTTTAGTTACCATGGATGCAAATATAACTTTAGCTTTACATGCTTCTGGAACTGTAGCTACCATATCTAATAAAAAAGTCTGGACTACATGACATTTTGACTCCAGTTAACACACACGTACACACACATATAACCCCATGCCTCACACGTGTGTATGTATATATATATATATATATATATATATATATATATATATTTATATAAATATATGTATATATATACACATGCATACATTTATTTTATTTACTTGATATTTGTTTACTGGGAAAATCCAACTGGGATAATACTGCACTTTCAGTGGATGCCTAGGGAGGAAAGCTCCACATTGACATAATATGTTTACAGTTAAATAAAGTTATTACAAAGAATAACACAGAAGAATGACATTAAGACTTTTGGCTTTTCCCGGTTAGGGGTGACCAAAGCAGAACTCCGGTCTGCTCATGATTGGCAGTGGAATTTTACGGTGCCAAGTTGCCAGTCCGACGCCCAACCTTCAACGAAGGCATGCTCATTGACACTCGCACCTACTTGCATGTCTTTAGCATCCCTTGATCATGGGGAGGACATGCAGGCTCCAGACAGAAGGTGCTCCAGCCGAGAATCCAATGGGAGACCCTCTTGTTGTAAGGCAACAATGCTAACCTCTGCACCACCGTGGCTCAACACAGAAGAATGACATTAATTAAGTAAAAATCCAGCTTCAGCTCATACATTGTGAACCTCTACATACATACTGCAAATGTTTGGACAGCTATTGGAAAACAACATTGCCAATAGATAAAGTTTTCACAAGTTGCAGTACATATAGATGACATTTAAACACACTGGGTACACTCTTTGGAACAGAGATGACTAGATAATATAGCCTAGGCAAAAATATATTTGATCTTTTTCTAAGAAATAGATTTTACTAATTCCTGCTCTCTGAACATAGTCAAAGTATGCTGGTGGTGGAAGAAGGGAGTGACTGGTTCAGCCTGGGGTAGAGCAGGAGCAGAGCCAAGTCTTATTTGGGTAGTCTTTTAGTAGTAGTTTGAAGTTGGAGAGGTTAGAGATGGATCAGAATTGCAAAGCATAGAATTCCATTTTTTAGTGACAGAGTATGAGATGAGGCTTTGACCAGAGGTTTTGTGGGGTTTATATATAATGAGAAGATATTGTTCCTTAGATTAAAGTAGTCTAGTAGGGTGATAGGAATGGAGAATAGCAGTAAAAGCAGGGCAGCCATTTGCTTTGTGAACAATGTTGTGTGTGGAGTTAAACTGTATGTAATCTAAGTGGTGAGGCAATTTGAGCCAATTCATAGCCTTAAGGGCAATACAATGGTGGCTGTGGTACTGTTTGTTGGTGGCAAATTTTCAGCCTTATTATAGAAAGCCTCCATCTTATTTTTAACTGTAACTTGAAGGTTGGTTAGGATGAGTGTATTGTATAAGGGAGAAAGTAGGTAGTGGCAAGAGTGTTTCTGGTGGTGTTGCTAAGGAAGGTTTTATGTCTGTAAGAGCATTTCTAATTTTTGGTTAGTTTTTTTGTGTTATTTTGAACACGCAGATCATATGTAAGGTTATCATCTATAATCAATGCAAGAAGTTTGGAGACTACTTCAATGTCAGTTTTGTTTAGTGAAAAGATTTTAAAATTCACTTTATTAGGCATGAGTGATTTGGGGAAAATATTAGTAACTGTTTATTTTTTTTAGAGTTGAGTAGCAGCTGGGCATTATGTAGCTATTTATCAAATATGGAAAAAGCTTCTTGTGTGATATGGAGAATCTAAGGCAAGTTATTAAATGCACATATAAGTGTAGAGTCATCAACATATTGTAAAATAATGGTGGGACCTATGGTAGTGTAGTGATCATTTATAAAGATATTAAAGAGAAATGGATCAAGAATGGAGTCTTGGGGTACACCAGTAGAGACTTGCAGGTATGGAGAGAGAGTATTCTGCCATTTCACAGATTGGAGCCTGGCAGTTAAATAGCTATTGAACCACAGTAATGAAGATGGGGATAGTCCAAGAACAGACAATTTATACAAAAGTTTATGGTAAGAAACTGTACTGAAACCTTTTGACAGGTCAAGGAATAAGGGTGAATCAAGTTTGCTTGAGTCCCTGTACTTGTTTATGGTGTCAGTTTATGACAGGAGAGCAATAGTTGCACCGAATGTGTTGTGTGGAAGCCATGTTGGATGGAAGTTAAGAGTTATTTTTGTAGAGGATAGGGAGTTGCTTATGAATACATCTTTTGAGAATTTTTGAGATAGTCGATAATATTGAAATAGGCTGAAAGTTAGAGACATCAGTCAAGATGCCACCTTTCTGAAGAGAGATAATATAGGATTATTTTTCCATAGTGAGGGTATATAGGATTCAGATATTGATCTACTGATAAGAACAGAGACTTGGTATGGCATCAGCAGCTATCTTTAGGTATTCATGAGGGAGGTTGTCAGCTGCAGTGGAGCAAGATCTGAGTTTAAGTAGAAATTTGTTCATCACTGATGTGGAGACAGGTCCTAAGCAATGGGTATAGAGGGTAAATTAGCTTCAGATGTGGATACTGCAGGGAGAAGGGAAGTGATACTGTGTATGGTGCATGGAAAATGTTGGTTTTGGTCTAAACTGTTGTTTGCTGCATTACTAAGATTGTGTGTTACTGAGGGGATGGTAGAAGCACTGGATGGGTTTGAAGAGTTATTAGTTAGGGAGGTAATGTTTTCTCTGAAGTAGGGTATCGAATATGGTTGCATTTTCTAGTGGAGAGCTATTATGAGAAGGGTTGGGTTCTTTGTTTGAGCCCGGATGTAACAGGTTACATATTGATGTATTGAATTTTTTGGGGTTATTTTTGTGTTCAAGTTGTAGATGGCTGAAATGTTGTTTTTTTATCTAGATTAACTTATTTTTTTCAGACTGTGCAATTTTCTGTAAAGTTGTAGGTTACGGAAAGTTTTATGTTTAAGCCATTCTTTCCAACCTTTGTCTCTGTTAGACATTGTAGCATTTGCCTGGGTAGTGAGCCATGGTGCGTGGTTAATTTTCACTTTTGCAGAGAGGGGTGTGGTTGTTTAAAGTATTTAAGAATAAGGTGTTAAAAGCATTAACTTCCTCATTGAGTGGAAACATTTTTATTTCAGACTAATTAAAGGTTTTCAAAGTATTGATGAAGAATCTATATTAAATTTTGAAAGGTTTTGGGTTGTTTTAATTTGGTGAGTGTTAGGTTGATGGGTGGTATTTCTTTGGGCATACTTTGGAATGTGGTCACTAAGTGAGTCTGGATAACTTTCAGTAGTTGAAATGTACTAGAGTCATAGACCAGTATCCAGTCTAGAATTGCACCTTTACTGTTGATATTATTAAATCTAGTATGTGTTTTGATAAGCTGTGTATAACCAAAGTGGTTTATAATAGTTGAGGGAAAGTCTGATGTAAGGTTTTGTCAGTCAATATTGACATCTCCTAGTCTGATTGTTTTATAAGGTATATAATTAGTTGTCCAGGAGACGAGGTGTTCAAAAGTTCTTATATTATTTTCAGGTACAAAGTTGTTAAGCTTTAGCAGGGATACTAGTAGTTTGGTATTTATATTTTAGGATGTGTGAACAGGGAGAGAAATTGTATGAAGCTGGAAAAATTAAGGTTATTCCTCCTGCTTTCTTGTGGGGTCTATCAGGTCTGATGATATAGTAGCCTAGAGGAAATAGTTCAGAAACTTTAATATCAGGCTTATACCAGGTTTCTGTGATGAAAAGAATATCAGGGTTATTATACTGTGATATCCAGGCATGCAGCTATGTAATTTTCTTGGAAATGCTGGTTGATAGTAACAATATTCATTTTTTTGGAAGACAAGTGGCAGGATGATGGGTGAGTGGTTTGATATGCTAGTTTTATTTGTATAGCTAGGTGGTTGTTTAATGATAGGACAGCTGGAAAGAGGTATAGTTAGAGCTAGAAGATGAAGAAGGGATATTTAATTCCCAATTGTGTAGGTGTAGTTCTTTGACACTTAGATTAATTGGTGAGTTTTCAGGGCCTGGGTTGGAGTGGACGTCACCACACTGTGGGATTTTTGAGAGGCAGTGTACTGATTTAGAGGAGACCTGTATGAATTTTATTTTTTGAGTAGAGTGATGAGAGTGAAGTATTTTGTGCTTAAAATAAAGACAAAGTGAGTGATTAAAAAGTCAATGAGAAATATTGGACCAACCGTTTATACTTGGAAGATAAAATAATTCCTACAAGCTTCATCTTTGTAAGAATTGAGATAAATATTGTGATGAATTTTATGTATCAGATTTCTCATAATTAATCACATATCCTATTAGGTTAAGTACATCCTCAAATGTCTTTATAATTGGCTTTATTTCACTGTTAAAGTTGCCTCTTATAATCATTAAAGTGTCTGCATAAGCCAAGGGAGAGTATTCCTTCTTATTTATCACAGAACCAGATCATACTCTTTGAAGTTCATAAAACAAAGGATTAATTGCCATTACAAATAAAGTTTTGGACAGTGTGCAGCCTTGTCTCACTCCTGTTAACAATTAAATTTTAGGCAATAATCTATTATTTAGTTTAATATAAACTTCTGTGTGAAAATAAAACTTTTGTATTATGGTAATTAAAGATTGCGGAACAGCCTAATATTTTAGCACTGCTGAAATAAATTCTCTATTATTTGATCAAATCAGTCAGATTTTTTATTTGCTGTAGGTTTTACTGAATTCAAGATAACAGACTGAAGAAACAAGCCTGTATCTGACATCCATCCACTGGGACAGAAGCCAAATTACATAGGATGAAGAATCTAACTGACGAATCAGTTTAGAAGTAACCGCTTTTGCTATTATCTTATAGTTTGTGTTAAGTAGTGAAAGCTGTCTTTCCACTCCTTTTTTTATCAAGACCATCTCAAAAAAATCATAGACTGTGGTTTTCCCCATCTAGGAATAGTCATAAGCTGAATTATTTTTTGAAAATAGGGAGCAACTTCATTAGGAAAAAGCCTGATAAAACTCAACAATAAAATCCACTGGGACCAGGAATTTTCTTTGATTTTAGGGAAGTAATAGCGTCTTTTACATCATGTAAAAAATTCAGGATTTTCTTTTTTTTTTCAATAATCCTTTTTTATTTTATTATTTTCCAAAACAATATTACAAATCCACACAATATATACAACATATGCATGATTGCTTCCAATGGTTATATCCACATTGTATGTTTGCATCATATATTAACAGTATATATAGCACTAACAAGAAAAAAAAAAAACAAACAACAAAAATCCAAAGCCAACAATCTGTATTATCCTTACAAGCTATGCCTAATCTAAGATTGATTCTGTATTATTACTATATGTCCTGAGAGAAAGTGGATAGGAACCTCTAGGCCAATACAATGTTAAAAATTTGCTCCCATATTTTTATACTGTTTATGCTTTTCTTGTGGTCACTGATTAACAATTTATGCGCTAAAATATGTCTTATTGCTAACAATCTGAAATTTTCCCACGATGTCTGGGCCGGATTAAGCCAATTTGAGGCTATATACAATTTCATTAATAAGCAAATATTCATAATTACGATCCTACTTGATTTATCTAAATTCTCCGGGGGAATATGAAGGATCATAAATTCCCAAGAGAGTGTTGAGTTTTGATAGCCCATTTTTTGTAGCTGCAGTTTTAATGAATTCCACAATTTATAAATGCACTTACAACTCCAGAACATGTTTAACAAGTCCACTGTCTGATCCAAGCATTGTGGGCATTTGGGTGAATTCTTCGAATCAAATTTGTGAAGAGTAAGACGAGTATAGTAGGCATTATTAAATATCATCAGTTGGGTAAATACCAATTTTTGAAGGGATACTGACTTTAATGTTAAACTAAATGCCTCCAATATCCTACTGTCGTCTACTAATATTAATTTCTCCTTCCAGTAATTCGATAAGAGAATGTATTTATTGTATTTTCTCTCCTTTATCAATTTATATGAAGTGGTTATATATTTCCTGTCCTGTAATAGCGCTTCCCACAGAATACGCAATATATTTAAGTCTTCTTCTTTAATTTCGGAGTTATTAAAATAATTTACAGCCAGATCTTTTAGTTGCCTCACAATAATTAAATAAGAAATGGGAAGATTCATCTCCTTTAAAATATCATGCACTGCTACCCCCAGGAAAGGGTATAAATCAAGTACGGATAAATCCTTTATTAGGGGGAATTTCTTTAAATCTATCAGTTGATTACCAATTGTTAAATTTGGGTTCCCATGGAAAGGTTGAAAAAGCATCATATACTTTAGTAAGTTTAAAGAAGTGAAAAGAGTTTGAATTGACGTTACATAGTTCTTTAACATGCTCCATTAGATCGTATTTATTAAGTGTTCGGTTATTTAAAAAGGGTAGTGCTTTACTGTTGATTCCCACTCCCTTTACATGCCTATAGGTTAGGAGTAAAAAAAAAAAAAAAATTCAGGATTTTCTACTCTCATGCAACACTTACTGTCCTTTTAACTTTTTAAGTGAATTACAGTCAGGACTTAAGGGTCTATACTGTTAATGAACTGCTTCCTGTAGCCAAAAGTACAGTGTTTGAATCCTTATACTTACTTTGTGACTTTGAACAAGTCACAAAACAAGACAGCGATCTTGCTTCACCTGTAAAAATGGATACTTTGTTCAGTGGGCTTGACTGGTTAACAAATAGATAACATAATATTTAAAATGTGCCCCCTTCCCCATTATTTTGGCTTTATCCAGAATTCTTCAGCAAAGGCATTGAGGAGTATTTTGGTCTGTTCATTGTAAAATGTGTAGATTTCTGGGAAATTGCTGCAGACGTAATAATGACTAAAAAATGATAGGCATGTTTGTTTCAGACTCTGTATCCTTTAGGGAATGTTTAATAATACAAAGCTTGTTATTCTAGCAACTTTCTAAGTATATAAGGTAAATATTCAAATTCTTTTCCTGATTTTTGTCTTTGCTTCTGATTCTTGAGGTAAGAAGTTGAGAGGGCAGAGGAAAGTAGCAGTGGATTACATTGTATGATTCTGACAGAAGTAAGCTGAGATGCATTTCAAGGCTATTATTTATGACTTTATTCAATCACTTGCTCTCAAGCAGATATCTGAGTGTACAGTTATATAACTGGCTAACACTGATGAAACTGTGTGTGTGTGTGTGTGTGTGTGTGTGTGTGTGTGTGTGTGTGTGTGTGTGTGTGTGTGTGTGTGCGTGTGTGTGCGTGTGTGCGTGTGTGCGTGTGTGTGTGTGTGTGTGTGTGTGTGTGTGTGTGTGTGTGTGTGTGTGTGTGTTCAGTGTGTATATTTCTTAACTGCCCTTGACTTTCCCCTCATATTTGGAGTCTCTTCCTCATAGAAGTTGTGGCTTTCTGGTAAAGTGATGTGGACTATAGTAATTAAATAATGCAAACATGATTTTCAGTGTTCATATCCTTAAGTAAATGCTTGTTAATGAAAAAACTGCTATGATAGCAGCATTACATTTAAAGTATGTTACTAAATTTGGGATTTTGTCACCGATTAACTAAGAAGTTGGGAAGACATGGGGTACAAAGGGTTGCACTATTTGTTTCTCATAGCGGTGAGATGAAATCCACTTCTAGGTCATATAAGATAACCACTGTGTGGACAAAAGTGAGACTATGATGCACAAATCCAAGATAAAGAGACAGAAAATGATTTAGCACAGCAGACATATAAGCAAAATAATTTTTTATTAGTAGAAATTAAAGGTTTCCTGCCTCAGAGAAGCATCAGGGTTTCACCCTTCAGTTTTATATAAATCTGCAGAAAAATGAAAGACTACAGCACTCTGATGTCAGTGATATTCCTCTTTTATTAAATGTTCATAAAAAAAAAAACAATACACAGTGCTTCCACTGTGACAGCCTTATCAGTGCTTAACTCATTCCCTCCAGCTCAACTCTTTTGAGTGTGTACCTTTAACTCCTAGTGAGTGTGGCCTGAGGCATTAAAATTGAAGTTATCACCTTACAATTCTAACAAATACTCTTTGACAGAGGTCAGATATCAATACAATTGTGTCTGCCATCATGTATGCTTCAAGATAAAATATTCTGATACCTTGTATGTAGCACGATTTTGGAATTATTAATACAAGTATGAACAAATAATATTTGAAGGCTAGAGGAGCAGTAGGAGGTAACTGCAGATGCACCTAGAGGTGTCATTCGGATGTAATGAGTTAAATCAATGTGCTAGTAAGACGATGAAAAAAAGACTGTCTCATGACATGAATCAATGTATTAATAAATTACAGAAAATACATCATTCGCTGAAAGTAAAAAAAAAATAAGAACGTGTGTGTGTGTGTGTGTGTGTGTGTGTGTGTGTGTGTGTGTGAGACGTGTGTGCGTGTGTGTATTTGTGTGTGCATATGTGTGTGTATGAAGACCATAAATCAGTGATACTTCAACATTCTTTTCAAGATGTATTTAAGACAATTTGTATCATGTAATATAACATGTTCCAAAGTACCCTCTAACACATTAAGACTTTATATTATTTTTAAAGAAACTCATTCAGCCCAGGGAAATATAACGTCCCTAAATTAATAATTCAAAGTTGTCAATGTTCATTCCAATCCCTTTCATTAATATGTGCCATACCTCTCCACCATACAGATTTTCACAGAATGTCCAGATTTTGGCCATAAATTGTTGGTCCATTTTTCATAAAATTGTGTTTTTTTTGGTAAATTTGTGGTAAATTATTAAAGATTGAAGTTCAAAAATAATGACAGAAATTTGAATGTTAGACTTCATATCCTTCAGAAAATTCATGCTAATGCAAAACCTGCTATTCTACCAACTTTCTAAGTTTCTAAGCGCAATATTTAAAAGAAATGTCTCTATTTTTGGGCCTTTGTCCTACTTTTATTTAGGGCTTTGTCCAGATTTATTGCTCTAAAAGTTTGAGAGTTATGATATGTGCCAAATTTTACTTGTCAATACCAATAAAAAAATGTGCATTGGCATGCATCAAGGCATGTTTATATAGGGCACCATGTTCCATATGGCACATTACATTGCTTAAATGAATTGAAATGCACTGCTTAAATTGACAAGACATCTGACCAACATAAAATGAGCTTCAAGTACAGTCGGCCACATGAATCACCCATTCAGTATGACAAGTAAATAAGATGTTTAATTTAAAATGTTTTGGAAAAATTGATAGAAGTAAAGAATTTTATCATACAAACATATAGCCAAATGCTTTTTACCATAAGTAACCATTGCTAGTACAATTTCTAATTTTGTGCCGGTAATGTTTGTTGACCTATTGAACTATAACAATGTAAAATTGTTACTTAGCTTCTTTTTAATGCAACTTTAACTTTATGCATGTAACCCAACATATATGTGAATCATTTTGCTACAACTGCTATTATATCAATATTGTTTAAAATTGTACTTGTTTTAAAATGTATTACTGGAGCTTTTCTCCTCGCGTCTCCACTGAAAATGGGCCACAAGCCCAGTTGGACAAACCCGGTTAACAAATGTCAATAAATAAATAAATAAAGATTTACTTTTTAAGGAGGTTCATAGGTAGCTACTAGGCTATTGGCCCAAGGGCCTAAGTAAGCCTAGCCAACAAGGTTCCCTGGCTTACGCCACCCAAGAAAATTAATTTCCTGTGCCCCTGTCTTCAAGTTGGTGCAGCCATGGAGTTGGTATATATAAGATCAGAGGGGGTGGGAGCTTGTCCATCACATCCCCACTACAAAAGCAAAAAAAGGAGTTTTTGTTCATCCTGTTGGTTGTTAAGAAGTCAGCATTTCATAACAGAACAGTGCAAAATGAACTATTATGTACTGTAGGTCTGTTTATCTAGTTAGAGATTTTTTTTTCTGAAAGGTCAAATGGTCTTTTATAGGTAGAAAATCTCTGAGCTAAATTTTGCCCTCTCCTGTAATAAAAGCTATAATCACTGGGTATTCAACTGCCAGAGAACCTATCACCAGATAAAAGATGCCAAAACTTGGAAATCACTTCATAAAAGCTAACAGCTTGGATCCAAAAATCAGTAGATAAATGTGTCATTATTGTCAGTCTGTAGCTCATTCATTAAACAGAGAAATTATGTAGTATCATGAATTCTAGAGGATGCTAATGTTACTAATGGTTTTAAACAGATTTCTGAGAACTTTGATGACAAAGATTCAGTAAAGAAGCCATGCCCTCAAACAATCGGTTGGCCAGGAGGTGAAAACTATTGTTTATGAATTTTGGCCAATAAACAGAAGGACTGGAATTTACTATTATTTATCTATAACTCATTTTAGGATATGTACATAAATATGTATATGTATGGGAACACTGAATTTAGTCCAGGCTTTTTGTTTGACATCTGTTTAGTCAACCAAAGTTGGTTGACTAAGCAGATTGTCATCAGGTAATCAAGTTTGTACAATTCTCTGAGTTAGGGAATATGCCCTTTTCCTGATACTGTGAAATCTAAGAGTTAGTATATATAATTAGCAGGGGCTGTGGCGATTGCATCCCACCATGTGGGGGATGCAGGAGGGCTAGCCCATCTGCAAAACAAACAAAAAAAAAACAATATTATTTTCAATTTTTTTTTTAATTTTAATTTTGAATGCACTGAGATAATTGTGCATGCATGGTAGTGTGTTTACATTGGAGTTGTCTGCATTTTGTGATCGCGCCTCTCAACTAACCTGATTTTCACAGAATGTCCAGATTTTTATCTCATATTTTTGGTCTGTTCCTCATAAAAGTTGTGTGGTTTTCTGGATTTTTGTGCCAAATCAGTGAGGACTAAATTCACTAAATACTGACAGACATTTGACTTTCAGATTTCATATCCTTCAGAAAATATATGGTTACATAAGACCTTTTTAATTCTAGCAACTTTCTAACTTTATAACAGCAATATCTAAAACATTTCCCTATTTTGGGGGCTTGGCCCCCCAATCATTTCTATCTTTGTCCTGATATTTTCGGCTAAGAGCAGTAATGTAACAAAAATGAACACTGGCTGGTGAAACTGGATACAAAGTTTAATTAGTGCTTTCGTCTGTTGTTACCCTTGACTTCTTCAGATTAAAACAGGAATTATTCATACATCACTTCCTTTTATAGCCAGGCTAAGTCACATGTCATTAAAGCCAAATGCACTTAAAAATCACTGTTGTTTTAGTTGTAATTATACATAGCTAGATTTCACCTTATAAAATGCATTAAAACCACACTTCTTTATTTCCATATTGCATATAGCCCATCAGCCCCATCTCAAAATTAAAATAAAGCGCAACCAAAATACATTTCCACAAAAATAAATCATGTACTTAAAATAAGCAAATGTTACTGTGTTGCCACAGGAATATACATGTGTGCCCCCCCCCCCCCCAAATAAAGTTCATCTTTTAATTTTAAATAGCTGGAGAGAGAAACTACATCATTTAGTCCGGGTGGGTTAATGGCATCCACTCTAAGTTGCCACATGAATTCTTTGAATTCTAGAAACAATTCCTTCAGTCCCCACCTACTGTCAGGTACTACTTGATCAATGGCCACAAATGTAAACTTGTGATCTGGTTCAAAATAATATGTACAACCAATACATTCTTTTTATTACCTTTCCTGATGTCATACATATATTGGTAAAAACGAACTTTAAACGCTTTCTTAGTCTTCCCTATGTAAAAACTTTCACAGCCTTGACATAGGGATACATATACAACATGTGTACTGTTACAGTTCAACTTGTAATTTAGTTGAACCGTACCATACCTTGGAATAAAAACTTTTTCTGTTTCTAATACATTGGCACATTGGTTACAGTGTCCACATTTTAACATCTTACATTTTTTATAGTATTTATTCCCCTCTTTATTTCTTTCCAACAAATCTTTGACACATGCATCTTTTTTGTATATGATACATGGTCTATCACCAACATTTTTAAGGACCTCTTTGTCAATTTTAAATATAAACCAATTATTTATTAAAATATCTTTTATGTCATAAAACTGCAAGTTGTAGGTCAGAATAAAGGCCCTGTTAAACTCGTCTGTGTCCTTGACCCCACATCACCCTTTTTATGACTACTGTTGTTCCTTTCCTCTGAGCCTAACAGTGGAAAAAAGTGTCCTTTAACTCTCTTTTCTGTAACTTCACACAAAAGTTCAATGAAACTGTTCGGGTATCCCCTACTTAGTAACATGCCCCTTAACATTTCCCTTTCTTCAGTATACATTTCTAGGTCACGGACCATCCATGCTAACCGCACACATTGGCCCTTAACCAAGGATCTTTTTTGAAAGTCAGGGTGCCCACTTTCAAAATGTAGGACAGTGTTAGAATATGGGCTTTCTGTAAATGGTGATAGTAAACTTTTTCAGTGAATCATCTTTGGTTATAAGAATATCCAAAAAATTCATTCTATTACTGTGTTGTTCCATAGTAAATCTCAAAAAAGAAGTGTTCCTATTTAGATATTCAAAAAACTGGTTCAGCTCTAACTCATTTCCTCCCCAAAAAATAAGTATGTCATCAAGAAATCTTCCATAAAACAAACATTCTTTAAACCATTGGCAAGTAAACACTTGAAAAAAGCTCACAAAAGTAGAAACTCAATTTATTTGAACAGGAAAAAAGCTTTTGGGATGTACCCTTCCTCAATTATCAAAGAATATATTTTACAAAAAATTAATCTCATTTTATATTCTCAAAGGCATAATAGCACATGACACAGCCAACCAATGAAAAAATGGGTCTATATTATAACATCGAAGTCTTAAAACTTTGAATGTTATAATATCGAACCCTATGCACCAAACGTTGAAAATAACAAAGCTGCAGAATATTGAATACTTTCCTAGGGAAAGTATTCGGTGGGCCATTTCTGCAGATTCGCTATTTCCTCGATTGTGGAGTGAAGGTTACGGACCGGGGTTAAGGTAAGTGTGCGAACAGATCAGGTTAAGGTGAGTGTGATAGTTAGGGACCTTAGGGTTAGGGAGTGGGTAAGGTGAGTGTGCGATAGGAACCTTAGGGTTAGGGAGCGGGTAAGGTGAGTGTGCGATAGGAACCTTAGGGTAAGGGAGCGGGTAAGGTGAGTGTGCCATTGGGACCTTAGGGTTAGGGAGATGGTAAGGTGAGTGTGCGATAGGGACCTTAGGGTTAGGGAGTGGGTAAGGTGAGTGTGCGGTAGTTATGGACCTTAGGGTTAGGACTGGGTTAAGGTAAGTGAACAGCTAGCAGTGTATGTATGGTTTAGTGTAGGGTTTTGTGAAGTGTATGTGTGTGGATTATTTATTTTGGTGTGCTTGTGTTGTGTGTATGTTTGTCGGAACAACAATTTTTTTCCCTGGGAAAACATTCGCTATTCTGAGTGTTTGATGTTATAGTCTTTCTATCAAAATGGTTCGATATTATAACATTCAAAGTTTTAAGACTTCGATGTTATAATATAGACCCTGAAAAAACATATCATTATTAACAAACAATTAATCTAAAAACACATATTTCGAAAGAATAAAATGTGAACATGTATACATATAAAATGAGCTGACATATATAGGAAGTAAATATTTATACATTTTCACATTACTTATATTTCATTTACTTTTCAACTAAATAGGGCTTTATAGTAATCATATTATTTAATCCAGGGAACATGTCAGCTTCTAATGTAGTTATCCACCCATATTCAGCTATATCCAGTGCATTATTCATATCACCCCCTCTTATATTCCTATAGACAACTACTAACACTTTGAATTTAAAAGTGTGTCACTACCATATTCAGTAACATGTTTGGCTAAGGCATTTGTCATCACATTTCTCCTTATATCTGACTTATGTTCTATGACTCAATTTTTCAACCACCTCGAACATTTACCAACATAAAAACATGTGCATCTTGTACATGTACTTAGGCAGACCACAAATGTTGTGTTACAAGTTGGCTGACATTTTATATTAAATTTATTTTTAGTTACTGGGTGCTCAAAATCAGGTAGATGACGAATATTATTACTACAACTACAATTATAGCAGGGGAATGTCCCTTTCTTGGCATTACAGTATGTCCTAGTGTTTGTCTTAAAATCTTTATAACAAAGCTGTCTCCTTAAATTTATACTATTCCTATATGTAAAATAGGGCCTTTTCCACAATAAACTTTCAAGTTCTGGCATAGAAGTTAATATTCACCAGTTCCTCTTAATAATAGTTTCTATATTTGTAGTCATTCTATTACATGTAGTTATATACCTTACACTAGCTGCTATTCCCTTATCATTTACCCTGGATGAGTTATCTACCACTCTATCACTGAACAAAGGGGGGGGGGGCAACAGTTATCCTATCATCAAGTATTTCTTTCATTATTTCAGAAACAAAATTTTTACTGTATCCTCTATTAATAAAATCATGCATTAATTTTTCCATTTGCTCCTTGCATTTCACATTTTCTGTGTTCAACCTACTTATCCATATGAACTGTGCTTTCACAGTGCCACGAAAAACATGTTTAGCATGCATGCTATCGATGTGTGTGTATCTATTCACCTGAACATCCTTATTATAAACACAAATATTAATCACACCAGATACATTAGTAAGCTGTACATCCAAATATATCACATTCTTAGAATAATGCATAGTAAATTTTAAGAAAGAAGTAGTATTATTTACATATTCAACACATTTTTCCAAAAGCTCCCCACTTCCCTTCCAAATTAAAAAACAATCATCTAGGAAACGTTGATAAAATAACACTTTATCTCTACATTGATTCTTATTACCATATATAAACTCCCATTCCCACTCATTCAATGTTATATTGGCATAAGTGTTTGTCGTGGGCATACCCATGGCCACTCCAGAGGTTTACAAGTATGGTTGCCCATCAAATAGAAATGCATTTTTAGTTAATACTACTTCTATCATACTGCACAGATTTTCTATTTCTCTACCATCCATTTCTGAATTCTTACATAGAAATTCATGTATGGAATTAATTCCATACATATTTGGAATCACAGTGAAAAGAGAACTTATGTCAAGCGTGACCATGAAAAAATCATCACTTCTGTCATTATTTTTTATACCACTGATACAGCCTACATAAAAAGTCTCCTGTGTCTTTAATATAACTTTTACAAAGTGGCAGGTATTTACTTAAAATGCCTTGTGTGTATATATATATATATATATATATATATATATATATATATACTGACAATGGTTCTATGACCCAGTCCCTTCCTGAAACAACTGGTCTCATTGGGGGCCGGGACACAGACTTATGCAGCTTTGGAATGCCATATATAATTGGCGTTTGTGGACATAGCACTGATAAAAAATTAAATAATTCTAATGTGATATCCCCCTGAAGTTGTGCACCATATACAAACATATTAACTTCATATATTAACTTTTTGATATCTTCAATGCTTATCTTCTTAAATATACTAACATTTGATAAAAATTCAATCATTAATTCTATATAGACTTGTCTACTAAACACAACGGTTGCACCCCCCTTATCAGCCTGCTTAAGAACAATTTGGTTATTACTATTTAGTTCCTTTAATGCCTGAAATTCCTCTTATGTTATGTTATGTTATGTTATAGGAACTCTTTTTTTATTTTAACTTTACTATCATAAAGCTGCTGTATCTCATGTTCACAAACATTTAGGGAAGCATTCACAACCGGACAATTGATTGGTATAAATGTACTAGACTTTTTAAAACTACATACATCTTCAGCTATAGAGTCTTTAAAAATCAATTTTAAACTAACATTCTTACAAAGTATTCTGACATCAGTTAATGCCTCTACAACACTATTACATGACATAGGTACAAACTGCAAGCCCTTTTTCAGTAAACTAATACATGCTGGTGACAAAACAAAACAAAATCAGAAAAGTTTAGCGTCCATTATGCTGCAGTAGCGTTGTCGCCTCACAGTTAGACGTTGCCCGTTCGATTCTCAGTCACGACATGCGTGAATGGGGCGTTCCTTCGTTGAAGGTTGTGCGTTAGGCCCAGCAAGCCAGCATGTAAAACTCTACTGCCAATCATTAGCGGACCGGAGTTCCGCTGTGGCGACCCCTAACCGAGAAAAGCCAAAAGACACAAACAAATCTTACTTCTGGATATCAGTGTCGCCCCTGCTTGTTCAATGGTGGTGGACTGCTGTTCTTCCTTCTAAATAATACTACTTCTTTCTTATAGTTTAACAAGATTTATATAGGGAAAAGCTGTTTATGTCAACTATAGACGTTAAAGATTTCTTTAGCATTATACTGCCTGAAGAAGGACTTGATATGTTCTATGACTTTTTATGTAAACAAACCAACTTTAGCCAAAATAGAAAAGTTTAGGGCCCTCAAGGAAACAGTACTCAATAACAACTTTATTATTTTTGAGAATCAGATTTTTAAGCAAACAACAGGTGTAGTGATGGGGCGGCATGCATCCCCCCCCCCCCCGTTTGCAAATATTGTCCTTGCTCAATGGGAGCTGACTCAAGTGTTTACTTGACAATGGTTTAAAGAATGTTTGTTTTATGGAAGATTTCTTGATGACATACTTATTTTTCGGGGAAGAAATGAGTTAGAGCTGAACCATTTTTTTTTTTAATATCTAAATAGGAACACTTCTTTTTTGAGATTTACTACGGAACACAGTAATAGAATGAATTTTTTAGATATTCTTATAACCAAAGATGATTCACTGAAAAAGTTTACTACCACCATTTACAGAAAGCACACGTATTCTAACACTCTCCTACATTTTGAAAGTGGGCACCCTGACTTTCAAAAAAGATATTTGGTTAAGGGACAATGTGCGTGCTTAGCACGGATGGTCTGTGACCCAGAAATGTATATTGAAGAAAGGGAAAAGTTAAGGGGCATGTTACTAAGGAGGGGATACCTGAACAGTTTCATTGAACCAGTTTTTTGTGAAGTTACAGAAAAGAGAGTTAAAGGACACTTTTTTCCACTGTTAGGCTCAGAGGAAAGGAACAACAGTAGTCATAAAAAGGTTGATGTGGGATCAAGGAACACAAATGAGTTTAACAGGGCCTTTATTCTGACCTACAACTTGCAGTTTTATGACATAAAAGATATTTAAAAAAATAATTGGTTTATATTTAAAAGTGACAAAGAGGTCCTTAAAAATGTTGGTGACAGACCATGTGTCATATACAAAAAATGCATGTGTCAGAGATTTGTTGGAAAGAAATAAAGAGGGGAATAAAAACTATAAGAAATGTAAGATGTTAAAATGTGGACAATGTAACCAATGTGCCAATGTATTAGAAACAGAAAAAGTTTTTATTCCAAGGTATGGTACAGTTCAACTAAATTACAAGTTGAACTGTAACAGTACACATGTTGTATATGTATCCCTATGTCAAGGCTGTGAAAGTTTTTACATAGGGAAGACTAAGAAAGCGTTTAAAGTTCGTTTTTACCAATATATGTATGACTTCAGGAAAGGTAATGAAAATAATGTATTGGTTGTACATATTATTTTGAACCCAGATCACAAGTTTAAATTTGTGGAACATTGATCAAGTAGTACCTGACAGTAGGGGGTGGGGGACTGAAGGAATTGTTTCTAGAATTCATGTGGCAACTTAGAGTGGATGCCATTAACCCACCCGGACTAAATGATGTTGTTTCTCTCTCCAGCTATTTAAAATTAAAAGCTGAACTTTATTTGGTGGGGGGGGGGGGGCATACATATATATTCCTGTGGCAGCCCAGTAACATTTGCTTATTTTAAGTACATGATTTATTTTTGTGGAAATGTATTTTGGATTGCACTTTATTTTAATATTGAGATGGAGGCTGATGGGCTATATGCAATATGGAAATAAAGAAGTATGGTTTTAATGTATTTTATAAGGTGAAATCTAGCTATGTATAATTACAACTAAAACAACAGTGATTTTTAGGTGCATTTGGCTTTAATGACATGTGACTTAGCCTGGTTATAAAAGGAAGTGATGTATGAATAATTCCTGTTTTAATCTGAAGAAGTCAAGGGTAACAACAGATGAAAGTGCTAATTACACTTTGTATCCAGTTTCACCGGCCAGTGTTTGTTTTCTTTACATTACTGGTTTTATCTATGGTTGTTGGCTAAGTTTTCAGCTAAGAGGTTAAGAGCTATGTTTATGATTGATGTTGTGAACATCAGTGTTTTGGTCTTTTGAATAAATTCAGTAGACCCATATATATATATATATATATATATATATATATATATATATATATATATATTAATCCAAGATTTTTTTTATCTAATCACAAAATATCCAGCAATTTAATCACAAACGCATTTAATCAAATGACATTTCATCTAAAATTTTATATACACCAAATACAGCCCCCCACACACATATACTAAGTAAACCTTTGCACCACCACAGAGAAAAGAGAAAACACCACATACAGAGAATATCTGCTGGCCCCAAATGCAGACTTATAAACATGGGGATACATGTGGGAGGGTGTTATCAAGGTGCAAATAATGCACTTGACTAAATTTCCTTGTAATTCCTATTATCTTAACATCTGAACTACATCAGCATTAATTCTGTACTACACTTTTCTACCGAATGTGATTACATCGAATGTGGTTTAGATTAAATGTATTTTAGATTAATTTGTTTAGATTTTTTGATAAGATAAAATGAGTCTTAGACCAAGCATATTACACCCATGTGTATATGTATTTGCTTTTGTGAATCTGTAAATGGTCTTAATCCATAGTCAACTGGTATGTTCTGTTTTAAGATCATAGTTTTTGTACCACTCTAGCTGTATTGACAGACATCTACTTGTAATACTTTTGGGTAATCCCTTTCATTGTGCCATATTATTGGTACATTAGTAACCATTTGTCTGTTTGTTTTATTTTGTTTTCTTGCTACCTTGCTTGACCTGTCTTGGTGGCTCCATCCCCTGTACTCAATCAACCCATTTTTGTGTCAAGGCAAGAGTCAGGCATTCCTGAGCAAGGCAAGCACCCTATGTTCTAATCATTCCTGCCCAGGATGCCCTATTACCCCATCAGATTGCCCCAGTGGCAAGAGTCAGGTGGTAGGTAGTGGGCTAGCCTGCTGATCCTGCAGGGTCGCCTAGATCATCCTCCCATTCTGCTCAACAGCAGCCAGAGCTGTGAGCTACCACCAATGAGGAACATGCCTCAGTTGTTGTTTTTTTTTTTTTTTTTTTATTTCACTATTCTTGTAATTAGGAAATGACTTTACAGAATCGCTGGTGCTTGTAAAATCTCCACATCTGAAAAAAGCTGTTTAATAGAAACATCAGTTCATTGCAATGCAGTTGTATGTAGAAGCAGTAAAAAAGACAAAGTAGAAAAAAACAAGGACATAAAAAAAGAAAAAGAAAAAAAAATGCAGACAAAATAATAAGCTCATTTACATAATAAAATCGGAGGGAATATGGTACTGTGGGTGGAGCAAGAGGCAGATCAAGGCAGATGAAGGGTTGAGTAATGCAGATCAAAGGAAATTGCAAGAGGTGTGGATTTTGCCCAGACCTTACCTTTTAAAAGGTGTCAACTGTTACCCATCTGCTCGGGATAAAACAGACGGATGGTTGTAGGTTCGGTTCAAGCAGCTTTATTACATACAAACATATCAGGATTGAGGCTTAGTAACTTAAACTTAAATAAACTTATAAACAGACTGACTACTGCACTCATACATGTTAACACTCTGGCTGTTCACTCAAAATGGCACTGCTGCCTGCACGTGCACTCTATTTATATGCACATGCCCTCACTTTGAAATGCTTCTTAAAGACACAACACACACTGTTCTACATCCTCCCTCTTTGAGAAATAAGTCATGCACAGTACTAATGACAATAATCATTAACATGCAGTTGTACAGAAATAATCCTTTGACATGCAATTATACAGAACTAATTACAAGTGAAACAATCATGTCCAGGTTGCTGTGTGTTTTAAACTAGGTCTGGAAATATGACCTGATTGTGTGACATAAAAATTAGGACTGGGTTTAGCAACAGGGACTGCCTTTGATGAATGTTCAACTTCAGTGACATCTGGGACATCATCAGGAATGGGAATAGGTAGTAAGACATGTCCTTCAATACGAACAACATTGTCTGGATTGCTCTGAGATCTAGAGTCTGTATCCCAGGTACGATGCTGCGATATCGATTCAGACACTGGAAGAAGATGCCTGTGATTTCTTCTGTATTCTAGACCCTCGGATTCTACTAAGTAAGATCTTGGTTCGGCACATACATCTCTCACTTGACCAATTTGATCAAAACCTTTCACCGTTTGCATCCTCGCTATCTGTCCTTCTTTTATAGGTCGAAGAAATCTGATCATTTTATCATAGTTGGACTTCTGGAATGAATGCTTTTTGAATAGTTGGGCTTTGATTGCTCTTGTGTTTTTAGCATTAGACACCAACAAACTGGAACTGATAGGCAAGGTTGTTCTAGTTTGCCTAGTCAGACATCTCTGAGTGGGTGAGCCAAGTAAATTGTCATGGGGTATATTTCTGAGATTAAGCAAATTCAAGAAAACATCAGTATTGTCATGCTTTGATCTCTCTAGTAATTGCTTTGCACTTTGTACTATACAATCAGCTAAGTTGTTTGACTGTGGGTACTCAGGCCTACTGGTAACATGGATAAAGTCCCACTCTTTTGCAAATTTCTGAAATAGCCGACTGGTAAACTGGGCAGCATTGTCAGAACTTTTTGTGGACTACCATGAAATGAGAAATGATGTTTCAACTTAGTAATGACACTACTGGACATTACGTTGGGTAGCAGATCAATCTCGAACAAATTTGAGTAAGAGTCTACCAACACTAAGTAATGTTGACTATTCCACTCAAATATGTCAGTGGCTACTGTTGGCAAAGGTAGTTCAGGAATCTGGTTTAGCTGAAGTGGCTCTTTTTGCAAATGTGGTTTAGTACTATTACATACTGAACAAGATGAAAGTACTTTATCGATATCTTTTGACAGAGAAGGCCAAAATATTAGTCCTGTCGCCCTTCTTTTGGTAGCTTCAGAACCTGGGTGGCCACGATGCAAAATCTGTATGTACTCATGTTGGAAGGAAGTAGGAATGACAACTTTAGGACCGTTGAAAATTATACCATCTTCCATAGGCATCTCATCTCTGTAAAGAAAATAAGGTTGGACTTCTGTTGGTACACAAGATTGCTTTGACGGCCATCCAACATTGATGAAGTGGTTGAACTTTTGCAAACTTGGATCAGTCTTTGTGTGATCTCTTAGCTCATCAAGTCTTGTGGTAGAAAAATTATGCACTTCCATGTCATCAAAGTCAAAATTCTCTGTATCAAGCTTTTCTGTGGTATTTCTGGGTGATCTGGATAAGGTATCTGCCAGATAAAAGAAATTTGCCTTTTATAGAGGCCATTTTAAAGTTGTGCTTTTGTAATCTGAGCATCATTCTTTGTAGTCTTGCTGGAGCTGTATGCATAGGCTTCTTTAAAATAGTGACTACAGGTTGATGATCAGTCTCAATCTGGATATCTCAGCCATAAATATAATCATGGAACTTCGAACATGCGAACACAATTGCCAAAAGTTCCTTCTCAATCTAAGCATACTGCATCTCTTTTTGGGTAAGAGTTCTGGATGCATAAGCTACTGGTCTATTCTTTTGAAGAATAACGGCACCAAGACTGAGCTTTGAAGCATCACAGGAAAAGAATTACTGGTTTCTGGACATCATAGTATCTTAACGTAGGTGGACTGGCAATTTTCTGTTTCAGGTCATCAAATGCTCTCTGGTGTTGTTCCATCCAGGACCAGGTAATATTTTTGTGTGCCAGCTCTCTTAAAGGTGCTGATAATTCAATGAAGTCTGGTATAAACTCATCCAAATAGTTAACCATACCAAAACGATGTAAGGCTTGGACATTGTCTGGAGCTGGCATCTCAAAAATGGCTGTTTGGAAGGATCTGGTCATAAGCCTGAACTGGTAAATAAATGATCAATATAAGAAACTTCTGGCAGCCTGAATTTACATTTCAGAGGACCGAGCTTTAGATTCACTTCACGTGCTCTTTCTAGAACTTTCCTGAGGTTTCTGTCAAGGTCTGCTTCAGCATTGCATCCAACTAGTAAATCATCTAGTATTATAGCACACGGATAGCCTGAAAATAATTTGCTCCATTGCACGCTGAAAGACTTCACTAGCAGAATTTATTCCAAAAGGCATTCTGAGAAATATGTATCAACCAAATGACATACTGAATGTAGTAGTAGTAAAGATTTGCAATCAAGCATTACTTGTCAAAATTAACTCTTGGCATCTAATGCAGAAAAAAATATGGCATTTGGCATGAGGGTAGCAAATTCCTCGACTGTACAGATAGGATGATGGGATCTCTTTAATGCTTTGTTTAAGTCTCTTGGGTTGATACATATTCTGATTTCATCTGAACTTTTCTTAAGAGCAACTGCCATGGAAGACACCCATTCAGTTGGTTCTGTAACTGGACAAATCACACCTTGCTGCACCATTTTACCTAAATGGACTTTGGCACTGTCCTACATAGCTATTGGAACTCGTCTTGCTGATCTGACTACTGGACTGACCTTTGGGTCTAATTTCATGGAGTACACAACTGGAAGTTTGCCTAGCTTGTCTTCAAAAATATCAGCATACTCTGAGAAAATAGTATCGGTGAAACTGGAACTGGGACATGTGCTTACATGAAGGACTTCTTTGGTAAAAGAAAGCAGTTTCATTTTCAAACTGTCTCTGAGACCTAATAATGACAGTACAAGTCTTTTGGCTACATAAAACTGGAAGCTGTAACTGTTCCCAGATAAATAGCATGAAAGCACTACTAAGCATTCAGTTTGAATCTTTTCATCTCGATAAGCAACAAGCTTCACACAATTGGCTAAATTAAGTTGTTCACCAGCTCTTACTCTAGCAAATGTTTCTGCTGACATAACATTGCACTTTGAACCAGTGTCCACTTTGAGCTCTGTTGGTTTACCACTAATCAGGACAGTACAAAACACTTCAATTTATGCCAACAAATCTACTGCATTAACCTTTTCACCAACCACTGATACACCATCTACATAATAAATAGAGTTGCAGCTTTCTATATGATCAACTTGCTTTTCTGAGTGACTTTTCTTAATAAATGAATGAGGCTTGCTTGATTTACAAAGCTTTTGAAAGTGGCTCCATTTTTTACAATTGTGGCATTGCTGACCAAATGCTAAGCACTTCTCTCTTTTGGACTCATGATTGGCACTACAATTATAACAGTTAACAATGAGACTTGACTTCGGTTTTGCTGACTCACCCTTGCACTGCACTGAGCATGCCCAGCTGCCATGTGCTTAGGACTGTTTCTGTTAGCCACTTGCTACATGCTGTCTACATTTGCTCTAGAGGCTGCTGAAATCATGCTCTTATCACTTACAAGCATATTTGTGTACCTTTCTGTAAGCTTGTATATTTGACAAATCCCTAGGGCTTTGCTCAAAGTTAAATCACTGTCTCGAAGCAACATCTTTCTCACTGCAGCATTATTATCACCACACACAAGCCTGTCCTTCATCAACTCATCTTTCAGATCACCAAATCTGCACATTTTAACTTTGTTTCTCAAGTCAGTAATATAAGCAGCAAAAGTTTCTCCTGACTTTTGGTCTTTTGTAAAATTTGTCTGGGGGTTACACATTTCTCTAAATTTACGTTTCAAGCCTCAGGGTCCTCCCTTAATTCAGCTTGTACAACAATGTGATGGTTTCCCCTTCTCCTGCATATACTGCTGGTATATACACAAATGAACACTCTTTTTCAATGGCTTCTGACCCCGCTAGATTAAACAGAATAAATGCCCTCATACGTGCATCTTTATCGGAAAAAGCTGCTTGTAAAAATATATCAAATTCCTTCTCAAATACTCTCCAATTCTCTGCAATATTATGATCAAGCACAGGGCTGGGTTTGCGAAATGCCTCTGTCATGCCAACACACAGTAATAAAGACCCATAGAATTATGTACAAACATACAAACATATACGTCAGAAATTTATGCCAGAAACTTGTAATTATGCTCAACAGCACAATAGTCTCTTCAAAATAATTGCACTTTGCGAATGAACTGTACACAGACAAGAAACTTTTCAAAATGACTGTATTTTGTGAAATAACTCTGTACAGTGTAAGAAATACTTTGAAATGACTGCACTTTGCAAATGAACTGTACATAGCACAAGAAAGTTCTGTTAATGACTGTATTTTGACTGCATTTTGTGAAATAACTGTACTTTGCACACAGTGAACTCTTTGAAATCATTGTACTGTAATAAAGCACACACTGCAAACACTTTGCACACTCTGAGATACTTTGAACAACTCTAGTTATACTTTGAATAGCTTTAGTTAATGTGAAATACTACCTCATATCAAAAACATGGTTGTTTACTAAGAAAATGCAGTCACTTAGCTTTTCTATGCTCATTTTGCCCTTTTATTGTACTCGTTATACTCATTTGACTTCTATCATGCTCATTATACTTTTCTTGTGCTCACTTTACTTTTAACATGTTCATTATCCAAATCAGAAGTAATTCTGAATGCTCCCATACATATTTTAAACAATTCTACCAAATATCATGATTTTGAACATTTTGTTTAATCAGCAGTACATTTTGTGCTTTTTGTTTGATTAAGTTTAATCTGTAATGTGTTTTGTGCTTTGCGAATGCTTCATATCGTTTTCTTTATGAAATAAATCATTATGTGAGTTTTAATTACCAGAAATTCATTTCTGACCTTTTTTCAATCATTTTTCTCTATATACCTCCATTTTTTACTATGCACCTCACTTCTTGTTGCTCAGACATCCCACTTCTGACACAATGTCGCTCGTCCGGTCAGGATAAAACAGATGAATGGTTGTGGGTTCGGTTCAAGCAGCTTTATTACATAGAAACACATCAGGAGTGAGGCTTAGCAACTCAAACTTAAATAAACTTATAAACAGACTGACTATAGATGTTAACACTCTGGCTGTTCACTCAAAATGCCACTACTGACTGCAAGTGCTCTCTAGCTACTCTGTCTATACGCATGTGCCCTCACTTTGAAATACTTCTTAAAGTCACAACACACACTCTGATCTACAGCAACCATAAGTGCTCTATAAGAATCTGTAATCAGTTATTTGTAACAATTACTGAAAATGACAATGTCACCTTTCTTTAACTGCTTCTCCTTCACAGCTTTTTTATCTGTTTTTCCTTCACTTCTTGCCATTTTGGCCAACCTGATAATTACTCCTGGTTGCATTTGTCTTATCTCCTGCACCTTTTTTTTTCATAAAACTGCTTTGCATTTCCACTATGTCTTGCTTCCGACATCTCATATTAATTTGTGTTCTGTTTTTGGAACACATAGTTTAAGATCCCAGCAAATGTCTACTCACTGTTGAAGAACCAATAATATTCAAAAGATTTCTTGAATACCGTTTGTTTCATCCTCCTTCCTCCAAACCTATTTTCTCATTTTAATGATTCATCTTCTTTATCTTCCACTACAGTTATTACAACCTTAATTGCAGAGATCAGCACTTTAGTGCTATCTAAGAAGCCTGGACCAACTTAGTATAATTATCACTTTGGTTGTCAAATGAAAGCATACATAGCAATAGTGACATAATTAGCAAAAGGTACATCAAAATAAATAAATCCCAGTATACATAGTCCAGGGCTGTGCTAATCTGATTTATGCTAGCATAACTTTAGACAAAACTTCAGTGTGATCTTTTCTGTCAGTAAAATCATACTGATGTTCAGAGTAATTACCATTTACAAATTCACACCACAGATCATTTGCTCAATACTGAAGACAGGACATGCTGCACATCAGCTAGCAGGGATGACTGACAGGCATTGACTGAGGTACTTTTGTCATTAGGGTACTGATAAGGCCTGCTCTACTCCTTGCTAATCAGTGAATTTGGCATGAACATGTATGGAAGATAAAACATAAAGGAATGTGGCATAACAAAACATTATGCCATACCTTCTGCACTGAATCACTGACGTAAAAGGTATGCCATACCGTCTATATTAAACCACTGAGATAAGAGGCAGAGTTATATCCAGAGTAATTCAGAACCCCAGGAATGATTCACTGACATGCATCAATACGCACGTTAGTAACATGGAAGCGGGTTACCTTGGTGTAGTATGCCTTGTAGAGCTTGGTGTGACCTGGTAATATATAATGCTACAGAGGAAGCCTTACTATAGGAAAACAGAGGGTCAACTACAGTAGAAACACCTGCAGCTAGCACCCTGCAAAGCAATGTATAAATTAAGGAATACATGATGCAAGGAACAAATGATGGTACACTCATCTCATGGGCAATACTGTTCATTTTCTGTCTATGTTATAGTGTGTAGTGAGCCCTAGCACTACAAATTTAATTATTTTAAGAATCAGTAATTACTTGTGCTATTGTATAGTAGAATGCTCAATTAAAACAAATCAAAAATGTAGACTTTAGTAAATGGAAACATAATTTATTGTAACTAAAAACTTTTCAAAGGTTTTAAAAGGTGAGCTTTCATACATCACATTTCATCAGGCAAAACAATTGCTCTGAAAACACCTCAGCAGGGAATACATAATTGTCACAGAACTGCAAGGAAAAGTCTAAATACCTCCCACATGGAAGGGTCATCCTACTGTAGGAGAAGAAGCGTTCAGCAATCATCAATCACCTAATTTAGAACTGCAGTTGTCATCTGGGAAATCAAAATATATAAAAAAACAAAAGGCACAGCACTACATTGTCAGTTAAATCTAAAGACA